>NW_028120704.1:0-260420 GCF_965178545.1 Coloeus monedula | reverse complement strand
CCTCAATCAGAAAGCAGCAGAATTTAATTCCCCCCCTTGCCCATTTGCATGATGATCTCCTTCCTAATGGCCCATCTACGCTTTTCCCACAGAAGTGCTGTCCCGAGGTTGGAGATGGTTCCAGCTTTATGGAGCTTTGATCTTTATCTGCTTTTACTTTTTACAGGGCACAGAACCCGAGAGTGGCAGCTGCTTTCCTCTTGTTCCTCCTGTGGCAGTGAACTGCTCTTCCCGAGGACGGCTGCAGGAACTCTCAGGCAGCAGAACGTATGGAATGCCAGGCACGCTACAGAATTCCAGTGGGAGCAGCAGGAACTTCTGTTCTTTACTGGCAGGGCTGTGCCATGAAGGGGAGCTCGGAGATATTGGTCAGCTCAGGGAATGAGCCTGGCTCATGGTAAGGAAATTCACTGTGCAGTTACTTCGGGCCCTTCTCCTTCTCCTCCTTCTCCTCCTTCTCCTCCTTCTCCTCCTTCTCCTTCTCCTTCTCCTTCTCCTCCTCCTTCTCCTCCTCCTCCTCCTTCTCCTTCTCCTTCTCCTTCTCCTTCTCCTTCTCCTTCTCCTTCTCCTTCTCCTTCTCCTTCTCCTTCTCCTTCTCCTTCTCCTTCTCCTTCTCCTTCTCCTTCTCCTTCTCCTTCTCCTTCTCCTTCTCCTTCTCCCTCTCTTCCCAACACCAGTTCCAGACCTCAGTATAATCCATGTTCCCACAGCCTGACCTTGCAGTTTTCCCAGTTTAGCAGCCCCAGCCACACTTGCAGCCTCTCTGTCTGGACTTTGTCTTGCTGAAATCTCCCTTTGTTGATCCTTTGCTGCCTCACCTTTTATCCAGCAATAACGTGCAGTGGGTGGAAGCTTCTCAGAATTCCCTCCCTGTTCCACTGGAAACATTCCCAAGTGGAAGCAGCTGCACTGCCCATCAGCACTTGCCTGCTTTTAGGGGTGGTTGAGGCATGAAGGATGCAACAAATGGAGTTGGCTCTAAGGGGATGAAATGCTCCCCCTGAGGCTGCTCAGAGAGCTGGAGCTGAGGAATCCGGGTGGGAATCACTGCAGGAAAAAGGAAGGAAAAGAGAGCAGAGGAACCGGGATGCAATTCCAACCTCTCCAAGGACTGGGATGGGCACATTCACCAACACCATTTAATCTAGACACGATTTCTTCTTTGCCTCTGGCTGCCAGGAGCAGGATGAGCAGTTTAATGAGTTTAAATAGTGAATAGTTTAATTAGCTGGAAGAGACTGGATCAATAGCTGCTTAAACAAACAACTGGATCCCTGTTTCCAAGCTTGGATGTAGTTTTGGAAGGTTCCTGGCAGTTTGGCAGGGATTAGTGATGCTGAGAATGTGCTTTTTTGTGGGTTTGGGGCTTTTACTCCTGTTCACGTGGCTGCTCTTTTTCTTGTTGAGTGGAAAACAGGAGGGAAAGAGCAACGATGGAAGGAATTCCACTCTTGCTGCTTGAAGGGATGGATCAGGAAGGGAACAGGCTGCAGGGAATTTGGAGTGCAAACTGAGATCTCTCCGATATTTTCGGCTCAGTCAGTCCATCAGTGCTTGGTGGCTGTTTAGGCCACGTGCAAGGTGAATGATGGTGCACATGGCAGAGCTGCTGGTGGCTCCTTCCCCTGCCCGGCTGTCAGTCACCCTGCAGGGTGCTGGAGCAGCGTGCCAGAGGCCGTGGATCCTATGGATCCCGTGGATCCCAGGGGCGTGATCAGGAGCCTGGGCCTGCTGGCCACTCCTTGCTCTCTCTTACCCTGATTTTTCAGCTCTGCAGTGAATCCAGCTTGAGTTTTTCAACCCCCTAGAAACCCAGGGACCTTTCATGTCTGTTCTCAGATCTGGGATTTAAATCCAGCCCTTATCAAAGCACCCCGTGACCAGGCAGGCCCTGAATCCCAGCAGGGATCTGATAAAGAGGGACCTGACATCCTAAAGAAACCCTTTGAAATCCTGCTGGGATTGATTTGTATCCATAATGGAGCCCCGAGCTCTCTGCCAGGGAGAGATGAAGCTGCTCCTTTGCTTTATTATCCTCAGGCCCTTCCCAGCTTTGAGGGAAATTCAGTCCCTCTTCAAGCCCCAAAATCATGGAAAAGCTCCTTTGTATCCTCTCCACAGCCCCTACGTGGATTAATCAACTTTTTATTTGATATGGTGTCATTCTCCTTTTTTTTCCATGGATAAAACTCCACGGTGAGCAATCAGAGCAGAAATAGGAAATGCAGGAGTCTTGGATTCCACAGTGGGATTAACTTCCCTTTTCTGCTCTCTTTCAGGACAGGAAAAACCACTGAACTCGCCCCATCTTTGGGACCAAGAGCTGTGGTGTTGGAGTAGGCAAAGCCAGCTAGGGCCCCCCTTGTCCTGCCCATGGTGTGGGTCAGGGACAGGCTCCTCTTCTCCTCTGTGCTGGGATGAACTGCCTAGGGAATGCTATTTCTGACAGCCCGGTCCTAGCCCCGGCTCCTGGAAATGGGCGGAGGTGAAGAGGCAAGTGCCAGAGTTGCTTGGGGATGATGGAATTGTGGTGTTTGGCTGTGCCCAGAGGGGCAGGTTGGGCATTTCTGTGTGTCTGAGGACCGGTTTGGGTGCTGGGGAGCCCGGGGAGCCGAGCTCTCAGTGCATTCCCAGCTCACCCGGGGGTGGGAGCTGGTGCAGGGCTCTGGTCGGGCTCGGGGCAGGCCCTGGCCCCGGCACAGACACGCTGGGGTGGTTTGGGGATGCTTGGGGAGCCGTGGGAGGAAAATGAGGGATGGTGCTGGGCGGAACGGTCGGCCTGCGCTCGTGTCAGCGCAGCCGTGCAGGGCACTGGGATCTGGGTAAAGCACCGGCTCTCCTGGTGTTCAGGGAAGCAAGGTCTGTATTTATCCATACATATTTATCCCTACATATTTATCCCTATATTTATCCATGGATTATCCATATATGTTTATCCAAATACATTTATCCATATTTTTATCCACGTATTTACCCATGAATTTATCCCTATATTTACCCATGTATTTACCCAGGTATTTTATGAACACTCAAGTGCCATATCCATGTATTTTATGAGCACTTCCAGGGTTGGTGACTCCACCACTGCCCTGGGCAGCTGTTCCAGCGCTGGACAACCCTTCCCATGCTGGGCCAGGAGATGGATTCTGGAAATGCAGACTCTGAGGAGCTGGGGATTAAGGCAGCATTGGATTCCTTTATTCTCCCAGAAGGATAAAGGAGATTTATCCCCAGACGAACCAGAGGTGATCACACTGAGGTCATTAGTGGGATTTCTTCCTTACTCCCACAAATACCCACTGGGGTGACAGAGTTCCCTACAAGGGGGGTGTTGGAAGGAGCTGCTGGAATGTTTTGCTGTTTATTGGGATCCACAGGATGTTTGGTGTCTCTCAGAGCTGTTCCAGGCTTTCCACAGACCCAAACGCTCCTCACACTTCTCCTCAGAGTAGAGAGGTTTCCCAGAGTGCTGGTTTTTAATTTCAGATGCTGGGATAACGACATGGCTTCAGGAGGCAGGAGACTCATTGTGCTGTGCCTCAGTCCAGGCAGGGACAACCCCCAGCTAATAAAAACCTCTTTAAAGCACAAAAAGTCCCATTAAACTGATATTATAAAGGCTGCAAATTGAAGCAGGCCTCAATCAGAAAGCAGCAGAATTTAATTCCCCCCCCTTGCCCGTTTGCATGATGATCTCCTTCCTAATGGCCCATCTACGCTTTTCCCACAGAAGTGCTGTCCCGAGGTTGGAGATGGTTCCAGCTTTATGGAGCTTTGATCTTTATCTGCTTTTACTTTTTACAGGGCACAGAACCCGAGAGTGGCAGCTGCTTTCCTCTTGTTCCTCCTGTGGCAGTGAACTGCTCTTCCCGAGGACGGCTGCAGGAACTCTCAGGCAGCAGAACGTATGGAATGCCAGGCACGCTACAGAATTCCAGTGGGAGCAGCAGGAACTTCTGTTCTTTACTGGCAGGGCTGTGCCATGAAGGGGAGCTCGGAGATATTGGTCAGCTCAGGGAATGAGCCTGGCTCATGGTAAGGAAATTCACTGTGCAGTTACTTCGGGCCCTTCTCCTTCTCCTCCTTCTCCTCCTTCTCCTCCTTCTCCTCCTTCTCCTCCTTCTCCTTCTCCTTCTCCTTCTCCTCCTCCTTCTCCTCCTCCTCCTCCTTCTCCTTCTCCTTCTCCTTCTCCTTCTCCTTCTCCTTCTCCTTCTCCTTCTCCTTCTCCTTCTCCTTCTCCTTCTCCTTCTCCTTCTCCTTCTCCTTCTCCTTCTCCTTCTCCTTCTCCTTCTCCTTCTCCTTCTCCTTCTCCTTCTCCTTCTCCCTCTCTTCCCAACACCAGTTCCAGACCTCAGTATAATCCATGTTCCCACAGCCTGACCTTGCAGTTTTCCCAGTTTAGCAGCCCCAGCCACACTTGCAGCCTCTCTGTCTGGACTTTGTCTTGCTGAAATCTCCCTTTGTTGATCCTTTGCTGCCTCACCTTTTATCCAGCAATAACGTGCAGTGGGTGGAAGCTTCTCAGAATTCCCTCCCTGTTCCACTGGAAACATTCCCAAGTGGAAGCAGCTGCACTGCCCATCAGCACTTGCCTGCTTTTAGGGGTGGTTGAGGCATGAAGGATGCAACAAATGGAGTTGGCTCCAAGGGGATGAAATGCTCCCCCTGAGGCTGCTCAGAGAGCTGGAGCTGAGGAATCCGGGTGGGAATCACTGCAGGAAAAAGGAAGGAAAAGAGAGCAGAGGAACAGGGATGCAATTCCAACCTCTCCAAGGACTGGGATGGGCACATTCACCAACACCATTTAATCTAGACACGATTTCTTCTTTGCCTCTGGCTGCCAGGAGCAGGATGAGCAGTTTAATGAGTTTAAATAGTGAATAGTTTAATTAGCTGGAAGAGACTGGATCAATAGCTGCTTAAACAAACAACTGGATCCCTGTTTCCAAGCTTGGATGTAGTTTTGGAAGGTTCCTGGCAGTTTGGCAGGGATTAGTGATGCTGAGAATGTGCTTTTTTGTGGGTTTGGGGCTTTTACTCCTGTTCACGTGGCTGCTCTTTTTCTTGTTGAGTGGAAAACAGGAGGGAAAGAGCAACGATGGAAGGAATTCCACTCTTGCTGCTTGAAGGGATGGATCAGGAAGGGAACAGGCTGCAGGGAATTTGGAGTGCAAACTGAGATCTCTCCGATATTTTCGGCTCAGTCAGTCCATCAGTGCTTGGTGGCTGTTTAGGCCACGTGCAAGGTGAATGATGGTGCACATGGCAGAGCTGCTGGTGGCTCCTTCCCCTGCCCGGCTGTCAGTCACCCTGCAGGGTGCTGGAGCAGCGTGCCAGAGGCCGTGGATCCTATGGATCCCGTGGATCCCAGGGGCGTGATCAGGAGCCTGGGCCTGCTGGCCACTCCTTGCTCTCTCTTACCCTGATTTTTCAGCTCTGCAGCGAATCCAGCTTGAGTTTTTCAACCCCCTAGAAACCCAGGGACCTTTCATGTCTGTTCTCAGATCTGGGATTTAAATCCAGCCCTTATCAAAGCACCCCGTGACCAGGCAGGCCCTGAATCCCAGCAGGGATCTGATAAAGAGGGACCTGACATCCTAAAGAAACCCTTTGAAATCCTGCTGGGATTGATTTGTATCCATAATGGAGCCCCGAGCTCTCTGCCAGGGAGAGATGAAGCTGCTCCTTTGCTTTATTATCCTCAGGCCCTTCCCAGCTTTGAGGGAAATTCAGTCCCTCTTCAAGCCCCAAAATCATGGAAAAGCTCCTTTGTATCCTCTCCACAGCCCCTACGTGGATTAATCAACTTTTTATTTGATATGGTGTCATTCTCCTTTTTTTTCCATGGCTAAAACTCCACGGTGAGCAATCAGAGCAGAAATAGGAAATGCAGGAGTCTTGGATTCCACAGTGGGATTAACTTCCCTTTTCTGCTCTCTTTCAGGACAGGAAAAACCACTGAACTCGCCCCATCTTTGGGACCAAGAGCTTTGGTGCTGGAGTAGGCAAAGCCAGCTAGGGCCCCCCTTGTCCTGCCCATGGTGTGGGTCAGGGACAGGCTCCTCTTCTCCTCTGCGCTGGGATGAACTGCCTAGGGAATGCTATTTCTGACAGCCCGGTCCTAGCCCCGGCTACTGGAAATGGGCGGAGGTGAAGAGGCAAGTGCCAGAGTTGCTTGGGGATGATGGAATTGTGGTGTTTGGCTGTGCCCAGAGGGGCAGGTTGGGCATTTCTGTGTGTCTGAGGACCGGTTTGGGTGCTGGGGAGCCCGGGGAGCCGAGCTCTCAGTGCATTCCCAGCTCTCCCGGGGGTGGGAGCTGGTGCAGGGCTCTGGTCGGGCTCGGGGCAGGCCCTGGCCCCGGCACAGACACGCTGGGGTGGTTTGGGGACGCTTGGGGAGCAATGGGAAGAAAATGAGGGATGGTGCTGGGCGGAGCGATCGGCCTGTGCTCGTGTCAGCGCAGCCGTGCAGGGCACTGGGATCTGGGTAAAACACCGGCTCTCCTGGTGTTCAGGGATGCAAGGTCTGAGGGACCGGATTTACTTGGGGTTTTCCAGGACAGCAGGAAGAAGAGGAAATGTGGTGCCAGAGGTGCGTCCCATCAGGTTGCAGTTCCCTCTTTCCCATTTCCATTTCCTCCTCAGTGCGGGTGTCCCCTGCAGCCCATGAGCACGGGGCCGGTGACAACTCCCTGTCTGTAGAGGGATTCCTTATGGAACAAGGGCAGATGACACTTGTGTGAGGCTTACGACTGTTAGAATTAGACCGGGATGGGTTTAAGGAAAACTAGAATCGTGTGTTAATCTTACTGGTCAATGAACAAATGGAATCCACACTTCTATAAGAAAAAATAGAGTGTATGGAGCATATAGAAGAAGCTGTTTTTGCCTGCTGCTGCTGCTTGGCTGTATCATGTAACCCCATTCGAACTCTGCCTTCAAGACAGCTGTGAGACCGTGAAATAAAGAACTTAGCAGAACAGCAGCCTCCTCTGCTCTTTCACCCTGGTCCGAGAAGGAGGGGTACCCTGTCAAAGGCTCAACACTTGCCTTTCTGACTTTGTTTCTAAATTTCTACCTTTCTAATTTTGTTTGTTTCTAATTTTTTTGTTTGTTTGTTTCTAACTTTGTTTGTTTTCAACTTTCTCCCTTTAGAAATTTGTTTGTTTCTTGTATTTTACCTCTTTGTTTGTTTCTAAATTTCTGCCGTTGTAACTTTGTTTCTAACTTTCTACTTTTAAAATTTCATTTGTTTTTAACTTTTTACCATTCCTCCCAGCGAGGGCTGTGTGCAGAATACTAAAACCTGTTAAGTTCTTCACTTTTACGTCTATAGGCAAATGCTACTGATTTAGATGTAAATTCATTTTGAAATGAGCCAGCCCTCTCTCTCTACTCTGTCGCATACAGCAATATAAGAAGCTGGGAATAGAGATCCGCAGGTTTTGAGAATAAGGAGCCGGCGTTTTTCTGTAGGAAGGAAAGCAGCAAGCGCCTGGCCGCAGGAGCCGAGACGCTCGGGCTGCAGGAGCTGCAGAGCGCCCGGAGCCGGCTTTTCCCTGTGCTCTGTGCCTGCCCCCGGGCTGAGCTGGGCGGCGCTGCTGCCGCCCGGTGCCGGCTGAGCCGAGAGGGCGGCGGCCTCGGTGGCTGCCGAGCGTGGCAAGGAGCGGGAGCGAGCGGGGCCGGGTCTGTCAGCGGAGGGGAGGGGCGAAGGGCGGTTCGCAGCGCCAAGGGACACGGCCGTGCGTGAGCGGGGCCACAGCTATGGAAAGGAGCGGGCGCCGTGCGGGGCGGTGACCGCGGGGAATGACAGCGCGGGGGGCGGCCCGGCGGGGCCGGTTTTGCCGGGCAGCAGAGGCGCGGTCGCAGCGCGACCCGGGCGGGAGGCACCGGGCGGGCACGGTCGGAATCGAGCCGCCCGCGTGTCGCTCTCAAGGAGGCGGCTCGGAAAGGAAGGCGCAGTTCCGCGCTCTCGGGACGGCGTTAAGTGACGTTTTTATTAGAATATGACAGTCTTTATTTTATTTTATTATTTTATTATCTGCCAGGACCTTGCAGAGGGTGGTTTACACTTCCGCCACACTCAAGATGGCGGACGCAGTAGGCCCCCTGCGAGAGGTGTCCCTGCCGATGCCTGCCGCCGGTCGCGGAGCCGTCGCCCGCCTCCGGCGCGGCTGACCCCGCCAGCCGTGTCCTCGCACCGGGAAGCACGGCGGAAAATCGCGCGGAAAGCGCGGGGCCGGCGTCGGAGTCCGGGCCGGATTCAGGCAGCCGACTAGACAGAAGCCCTTGTGAAGGGCGGCGGGGGCCCTAAGTGTACCACACTAAAGATGGCGGCTCGACCGGAAGTGGCTTCTGCCAGCACCCAAGATGGCGGCGAAGGGCGGAAGTGTCGTCACTGCCGCACTCAAGATGGCGGTCGTGTGCACTGTTTTCTGACCTTCTCAATATGGCGGCAAGGAAGGCCCTCCCCCCCCCCCAAGCTGCGTCTATTCGGCTGCCTGAACGCGACGCCGACGCCGACGCCAGCCCAGCGCTTGCGCGCAATTTTCTGAGGCGTTTCCCGCTACGCGGACACCGACTGTGGGGTCAGCGGCGCCTGGGGCAGGCGGGAGCATTCAGGCAGTCGAATAGACGGAGCGGGGGGGGGGGGGGGGGGGGTGTCCTTCCGGCCGCCATCTTGAGAAGGTCGAATAGCCACATCGGTGCGGTATCGGTGACTTCCGCCCTTCTTCGCCAGGAGCGGCGATGGCGGGGAGCCCGGGGAGCAGCGCTGCCGGGCCGGGGGCACCGGGGCGGGTGCTCCGGGCTCGGAGGTGAGCGGGGAACGGGGACAGCCCCGAGCGGACGGTGGGGGCCGCGGGGGATCGGTATTCCGGCCCAGGGATGAGTGTTCCGGCACAGGGGTGGCTGTCCCGGCACAGGGATGCGTTCATGGACTGTCTAATAATATTATTTAACGATCGTGCAAGGAGATCTGTATAAAAAAATCCTCCGTGGTCATCCTTCTCCCAGCCCTGCTGTGTTTTCAGGATCTTGGGGGAAGCGTTTGGGTCTGAACAAGGCTCTCGGGCACAGGGTGGGATTCTTGGGGTGCAGGGCCAGGATTTGGACTCGATGCTCCCTGTGGGTCCCTTGCAGCCCAGGAAATGCTGCGATCCTGTGCCTCTGAGGGTGAAATAAAGGGGAGCGGTGGGGTTTGTGCCCGCTGTGTTCACGGCCCCGCCGGCTCAGGGCGGGTTAAAGGCGCAGCTGCCCCGAGACAGCGGGACCGGCCGGGGCTGCTCGCTCCCGGTGCTGCCGCCCCGTGGGGAGAGCCCGGCACTGCAGCCCGCGCAGGCGCTGGACCACGGGATGGGCGTGGAACAGCAGCGCAGGGGATGCTGAGGCAGCCCAGGGAATGCTGCGGTCCCAGGGAAGGCTGAGGCGTCCCCTGCCCGGGGCACTCGGCAGCAAACCCCTGATGTTGAGCAGAAAAAGGAAAGTTCTGGGTTAGTGGGAGGAGGTTTCTGGAATGGAGCTGGGACAGGTGCTGATCCACGCATGGAATCACGGGCTGGTTTGGCTTGGAAGGGACCACCAGGATCATTTACACTCTGTTTGTTGTCTGATTGCACAGCGAAGAACATCCAGAACTGCCACCTCACCCTCACGGACAGCAGGAATGTCTTCCATAGCTCTTGTTTTGGAATGGGAATGGCTGTTGGGAGCTCTGGCAGGACCAGGTAAGAAGAGAAATGGGATCATTCTGGCTGCTGCTGGAGGTGGTTTTCTGCTTTCCGGCTGTTCTTCTCGTTGATCCTTTCACAGCAGTGTTCCTGGGCACATTTGAGGGTAATTCCAGGAATCTGAAACCAGATAAAAACTGGTGGGGAAAAAATGTGAACGTGATCCATTTCTGGTAGTTCCAAGCTTCTCCCACAACACCGTTCCAGGGGAAAGCTGATGAAAGGGTAAAGATGCAGAGGAACAAGTGCTGTAAAGCCCCCTGGCGCTCTGAGAGAGCAAACCTTCCAGTACTCCCAGCAGATCTCTTGGAGAAAGTGTGGGATCGCAAGGTTTTCCAGGAAAGCAAAACAAGGGTGGAGATGAGGGAATGGGCTTCCAGTTCTTCCTTGAGCTGAAAGCCGGGGGGAATTGAGAGGGGCCACAAGAACTGTTTGTGTAGGCAAATGGGAGTTTGGGGGCTGAATCTGAGTTTCCCTCTGGGGCATTTTTGAGGGAAAAGCTGAGGTGCTGTTTAAGGGAGAGAATGCACATTTTTGGGGTGGAAAAGGTTGAATCAATATTGTAGAGGAAGTAAAACGCTGGGGGTAAAAGTGGATGCAATCTGGAGGGGACAGATTGAATATTTTGGAGGCAGAATGGGGAACTGAGTAGTGGAGAGATGGGGAACATTTTGGAGGCAACACTTGACAAACTCTCTGGGGTGGAGAACGACCGCATTGAGGGAAAAAAGGTGATGAGCAGTGGGCACGTAGGGAAGGTCGTGCGGGTAAATCTTGAGAAAAGCCCCGTGGTATTCAAGAAATCCTTGGAAGCAGGACTGAGGAATTCAGTGGTGGAAAAATAGGGGAATTTTGCGGGGGTAAAACTTTAAAAGATCTAAGAGTTGAGAGTGTGTGTTTTTAGGTAGAAAGGATGTCTTGTTGAAGTTGGGCGTCTGGATTGTGGCATTTATGGATCCAGAAAGTAGAAGATAAAGGAGACTCCCAAAGCCTCGGTAGCTGTGTTAAGAAATCCGTCCCAGGGAAGAAAGGTACCTAAACCTCCTAGAAGTAGGGACTAATTAGCATGGGAAGGGGAAAACCCACCCCCAGTGGGAGAGAGCGCGCCGGGTAAGGGAAGAGAAGGATGCCCTTAAGAAGAAGTAGGGAAGGTGAATTTCTCGGCTTGCTGAAATGTATCAAAAAGTTTGGAACCTGGGTCTGTGTGGAGGCCGGGATTTTCTCGGCCATATGCAGAGCCCAGCACTAGGAATAGAGTAATTCCAGGCTTTACAACGCCAAAAATGCAGTACCAGAGAGTTCTGTTATCCCGAGGACTTGGGGGATATTTGGCAAAAATTTCCGGGGGCCCAGGCTGGACCGAGCTTTTAACGCTCCCCGGATTCACGGGATCGGGGATTCCAGCGTGCCCTGCACGGGTTTTTTCAGGGAAGTCCCAAATCCTTCGTGTGAGCACAAAGCAGAATCCCCTGGGAGCTGTGAAGGCAACAGGATATTTCTTGGGAATTTTGAAGGATTGGGTGAGTCCTCAGTGTTAGGTTGGAATGAACGCAAATTGTCCGGGAGTTGCTGGTTTGGGGATGGCCGGGTCTGGGTTTGGATTTGTGGGCACCGAGTGTTCCTTGTGTCAGCTTTAGGTCTTCTGGATTGGTGGGAGTAGTCAGAGAAAAGAGAAGGCAATTGAAATGCGGAGCTCCATTCCCGGAGAAATGGTCGGGATGGGAGCGGGAAGGCTGTGGAGCTGCTGGGAGCTCGTGGAGAACGAAAGGATCTGAGGCCTGGAGGCAAAAGCTGTGGAACAAAGCCTGAAAAGGGTGTGGGGTGGGGCGGGAGGGGGAGGAGGGCACCGTGGTGGGGGGAAAGAGGGAAAGGATCCCTGCTCCGGGAATCCAGCAGGGACCAGGAGAGGATCATTTTCCATCCACTGCTCTCAGTGGAATCCTAATAAGGACGGTGGAAGGGAAGTGATTCGTTTGTTCTTAGGTTTGGAATGAAAGGTGCTCTTGCAGAGGGGACTATTGACCTGTTAAAATTCTGTTGGATACAGGAAAAGAGGGAGGAAGCAAGCAGCTGGGGAATGAAGGGGTGGATTTTTTGGTGGATACAGGGAAAGACACGGGAAGGGGCTCTCAAGTAAAATACACCTCACGGGCAGCACCAGGAGAAGCCTCAAGTGCCCTTTTTTTCCAAGCTCTGACATTCCAGAGGAGTAAGCAGTGGTCAGCCCATCACTTTCTGTATTCCTTGGATGCCCAGTGCTTCGTTGGGAAGAGATAATATTTGGAAATGAACAAATCCGGGGATGTAATTTCCTGATAGTAAAGCCCCAGAGAGCCTGGTTTTGATATCCTTCCAGCACCCAAACGCAGCAGAGGGAATCCTGGCGGAGCTGGAAAACGCTGTCGCTCCGTCGGTGGAATTCCTGGGAACTGGAAAGCAGCAGAAGCAGCAAGAACAGAGTTGGAAGCAGGCTCCAGCCGGGTAAGGCAGACACCAAATCCTTTGGAACTGGGCAGGGGTGGGAAGAATGAATTCTTACATTTGTAGCCCAGGGATTCCTGAGCAGGATCCCGGCAGGGAAGACTGCAGGGATCAGGCTGGGGCCTGATCGCAGCTGGGGGCAGCGAGCCTTGGAATTGGCTGAAGGGAAGAAAGAGGGATCCTTTGAGCACAAGGATCAGGTGTCAAATGCGGAGATGGCATCAGACAATTCCTCGGGAGGGTTTAGTTCCTGGGCCAAATCGATCTCCTGCCTTGTGAAGGAGCTCAGAGAGCTGGGAAGAGCCCAAGCAACGCAGGGAATGCACCGGCAGATAAAAGTGCCGGGGAACGGTGGGGAAAAGCATCCGAACAGGGGGCCTCGTTTTGTACAGGGACGGTACAAAAAATTGTCCGAAAGAATAGGAATGGAATGGGATTTTACGTATTCCTCGGAGGCCACAATCCAGTGGGAAGGCTGAGAGAAAGAAACAAGGCCTAAAAAGGCAGATGAGCCAAATCTGCCCAAAGCCTCCAATGGCCACATTCCCTGGCATTGCTGAGGACTTCAGCCAAGCTCCAAGCAAAAGGTGAGCCCCTGATTTTGGTGCCAAGGGAAACTCCAAGTTAAGAATGATCCAAATATGAAGCGCTTCTCACAAAACTCAGCTTTGCAAACCTTTCTTTGGGCTAAAAAAGAAAAGATGGGAATGCCCTTGGCAGAAAAGCAGCTGTGAGGCACAGCAGGCTTCAAATGCCTGTCAGCAGGAGCTCCAGGAGAAACGGCTGCTGGCTCCGGGCATCCTGGGCTTTCCAGGCAGGTTTTGTAGCGGATTGCAAGGCAGTTTTCCTGCCTCTGGGGGGTGGCACCTGCATCCCGCTGGAAAGGGAAAATGTGGAGAGAGGGGCAAGCGGGAAGACGGTTGCTGCTGTGTGTCCTTGGATCGCAGTTCCTCCCGGTGAGTCTGTGCTGCTGGAAGTTTGAAGGAGATCAGTCCTGGAGTACGTGTGGGTTCACCTGTGGGGTTTGGGAGCGACGCTGGCCATGAAATTCCAGGGATGTTCCCTTTGCTGGAGTGAGAAGCAGTGGAAGCACTTTGCTGTCTGCTTCTTCATCGCCTTCGCCTCGGTCCCCTGGGGCTCCAGGTAATCCCCTCTCACCTTTGCTTTTCCAAGGGTCTCTAAATGAGGGCTTGAGCTTTGGTGTAGCTCCCTTTACAGGGAAGATCTGTTCCAGGAAAGTCTCCTGGTCTGGACCGATGGCGTTGCAGGAAGAGCAGGAAACCCCGCAGCTCCTGTGGCTCCCTCATCCGATTTGCCTGCAGGCAGCAGCAAGGATCATTCCCAAGTGTCATCCCCTGGCTCCGTGACTCGGTGAGGTTGTGTTCCCCCAAAGGCCAGGGGCCGCTTTGTTTTGCAGCTCACGAAAGCCCAGCTCGGTGGTGCTGGGTTTGGTTTTTGTGTGTAATGAAGGCACTAAAAAATTCCCCTCCTTCACTGGCACAGCCCTGGAGTGGGAGCAGATTCCCCTTATCCCGCAGTTATCCCGCTCCTGCCCTGGATCCCTGCGGTGCCGTGTGTTCTCCAAGCTCACAGCACTGCTGGCTCTAAACAAGAAAAACAATCCCTGTTCCTTCTCTTCTCCGTCCTTGATGTTCCCAGGCCCTGCATCTCCCTGGCTATTCCCTGTGGGAGTCTTCATCTCCATCCCACCTTATCCCGATCAGGTAAGGGTCTGAGACGTGTTTAGCAGCAAATGCATTCCTGTGAAGAAAGCCAAGAGCAAAGAGCATCCAGATGCAGAGAAGTCTTTAGAAAAGCGTTGCAGACGTGCAAATGAGGGATGTGTCTTCCTGCATCTCCTGTTGTTTTTCTCTGTCACGTTTTGGAAGGGTTTCTCTCAGTGATTTCCTGCAGTCCAGGTGCGTCCCTTTTGTCCAAATCCAGGGCCAGAGGATCGAACAACTGACGAGTGGGGCCTGGGCTGAAAACGGTTCTCCTAAAATGAGGGAAACAATGCTAGAAGAGAAATGAGCATCCTTTTAATGCCTGGAATAAAAATGCTGGAAAAGGGCACTTTTTATTTGATATGGTGTCATTCTCCTTTTTTTTTCCATAGCTAAAACTCCACGGTGAGCAATCAGAGCAGAAATAGGAAATGCAGGAGTCTTGGATTCCACAGTGGGATTAACTTCCCTTTTCTGCTCTCTTTCAGGACAGGGAAAACCACTGAACTCGCCCCATCTTTGGGACCAAGAGCTTTGGTGCTGGAGTAGGCAAAGCCAGCTAGGGCCCCCCTTGTCCTGCCCATGGTGTGGGTCAGGGACAGGCTCCTCTTCTCCTCTGCGCTGGGATGAACTGCCTAGGGAATGCTATTTCTGACAGCCCGGTCCTAGCCCCGGCTACTGGAAATGGGCGGAGGTGAAGAGGCAAGTGCCAGAGTTGCTTGGGGATGATGGAATTGTGGTGTTTGGCTGTGCCCAGAGGGGCAGGTTGGGCATTTCTGTGTGTCTGAGGACCGGTTTGGGTGCTGGGGAGCCCGGGGAGCCGAGCTCTCAGTGCATTCCCAGCTCACCCGGGGGTGGGAGCTGGTGCAGGGCTGGGTGACAGCCTCTGGTCGGGCTCGGGGCAGGCCCTGGCCCCGGCACAGACACGCTGGGGTGGTTTGGGGATGCTTGGGGAGCAATGGGAAGAAAATGAGGGATGGTGCTGGGCGGAGCGATCGGCCTGTGCTCGTGTCAGCGCAGCCGTGCAGGGCACTGGGATCTGGGTAAAACACCGGCTCTCCTGGTGTTCAGGGATGCAAGGTCTGAGGGACTGGATTTACTTGGGGTTTTCCGGGACAGCAGGAAGAAGAGGAAATGTGGTGCCAGAGGTGCGTCCCATCAGGTTGCAGTTCCCTCTTTCCCATTTCCATTTCCTCCTCAGTGCGGGTGTCCCCTGCAGCCCATGAGCACGGGGCCGGTGACAACTCCCTGTCTGTAGAGGGATTCCTTATGGAACAAGGGCAGATGACACTTGTGTGAGGCTTACGACTGTTAGAATTAGACCGGGATGGGTTTAAGGAAAACTAGAATCGTGTGTTAATCTTACTGGTCAATGAACAAATGGAATCCACACTTCTGTAAGAAAAAATAGAGTGTATGGAGCATATAGAAGAAGCTGTTTTTGCCTGCTGCTGCTGCTTGGCTGTATCATGTAACCCCATTCGAACTCTGCCTTCAAGACAGCTGTGAGACCGTGAAATAAAGAATTTAGCAGAACAGCAGCCTCCTCTGCTCTTTCACCCTGGTCCGAGAAGGAGGGGTACCCTGTCAAAGGCTCAACACTTGCCTTTCTGACTTTGTTTCTAAATTTCTACCTTTCTAATTTTGTTTGTTTCTAATTTTTTTGTTTGTTTGTTTCTAACTTTGTTTGTTTTCAACTTTCTCCCTTTAGAAATTTGTTTGTTCCTTGTATTTTACCTCTTTGTTTGTTTCTAAATTTCTGCCGTTGTAACTTTGTTTCTAACTTTCTACTTTTAAAATTTCATTTGTTTTTAACTTTTTACCATTCCTCCCAGCGAGGGCTGTGTGCAGAATACTAAAACCTGTTAAGTTCTTCACTTTTACGTCTATAGGCAAATGCTACTGATTTAGATGTAAATTCATTTTGAAATAAGCCAGCCCTCTCTGTCTACTCTGTCGCATACAGCAATATAAGAAGCTGGGAATAGAGATCCGCAGGTTTTGAGAATAACGAGCCGGCGTTTTTCTGTAGGAAGGAAAGCAGCAAGCGCCTGGCCGCAGGAGCCGAGACGCTCGGGCTGCAGGAGCTGCAGAGCGCCCGGAGCCGGCTTTTCCCTGTGCTCTGTGCCTGCCCCCGGGCTGAGCTGGGCGGCGCTGCTGCCGCCTGGTGGCGAGAGCGCGGCACTGCCGCCCCCGACACGGCGCCCCGGCGCTGCTGCCGCCCGGTGCCGGCTGAGCCGAGAGGGCGGCGGCCTCGGTGGCTGCCGAGCGTGGCAAGGAGCGGGAGCGAGCGGGGCCGGGTCTGTCAGCGGAGGGGAGGGGCGAAGGGCGGTTCGGAGCCGAGGGACACGGCCGTGCGTGAGCGGGGCCACAGCTATGGAAAGGAGCGGGCGCCGTGCGGGGCGGTGACCGCGGGGAATGACAGCGCGGGGGGCGGCCCGGCGGGGCCGGTTTTGCCGGGCAGCAGAGGCGCGGTCGCAGCGCGACCCGGGCGGGAGGCACCGGGCGGGCACGGTCGGAATCGAGCCGCCCGCGTGTCGCTCTCAAGGAGGCGGCTCGGAAAGGAAGGCGCAGTTCCGCGCTCTCGGGACGGCGTTAAGTGACGTTTTTATTAGAATATTATAGTATTTATTTTATTTTATTATTTTATTATCTGCCAGGACCTTGCAGAGGGTGGTTTACACTTCCGCCACACTCAAGATGGCGGACGCACTAGGCCCCCTGCGAGAGGTGTCCCTGCCGATGCCTGCCGCCGGTCGCGGAGCCGTCGCCCGCCTCCGGCGCGGCTGACCCCGCCAGCCGTGTCCTCGCACCGGGAAGCACGGCGGAAAATCGCGCGGAAAGCGCGGGGCCGGCGTCAGAGTCCGGGCCGGATTCAGGCAGCCGACTAGACAGAAGCCCTTGTGAGGGGCGGCGGGGGCCCTAAGTGTACCACACTAAAGATGGCGGCTCGACCGGAAGTGGCTTCTGCCAGCACCCAAGATGGCGGCGAAGGGCGGAAGTGTCGTCACTGCCACACTCAAGATGGCGGTCGTGTGCACTGTTTTCTGACCTTCTCAATATGGCGGCAGGGAAGGCCCCCCCCAAGCTGCGTCTATTCGGCTGCCTGAACGCGACGCCGACGCCGACGCCAGCCCAGCGCTTGCACGCAATTTTCTGAGGCGTTTCCCGCTACGCGGACACCGACTGTGGGGTCAGCGGCGCCTGGGGCAGGCGGGAGCATTCAGGCAGTGGAATAGACGGAGCGGGGGGGGGGGGGGGGGTCCTTCCGGCCGCCATCTTGAGAAGGTCGAATAGCCACATCGGTGCGGTACCGGTGACTTCCGCCCTTCTTCGCCAGGAGCGGCGATGGCGGGGAGCCCGGGGAGCAGCGCTGCCGGGCCGGGGGCACCGGGGCGGGTGCTCCGGGCTCGGAGGTGAGCGGGGAACGGGGACAGCCCCGAGCGGACGGTGGGGGCCGCGGGGGATCGGTATTCCGGCCCAGGGATGAGTGTTCCGGCACAGGGGTGGCTGTCCCGGCACAGGGATGCGTTCATGGACTGTCTAATAATGTTATTTAACGATCGTGCAAGGAGATCTGTATAAAAAAATCCTCCGTGGTCATCCTTCTCCCAGCCCCGCTGTGTTTTCAGGATCTTGGGGGAAGCGTTTGGGTCTGAACAAGGCTCTCGGGCACAGGGTGGGATTCTTGGGGTGCAGGGCCAGGATTTGGACTCGATGCTCCCTGTGGGTCCCTTGCAGCCCAGGAAATGCTGCGATCCTGTGCCTCTGAGGGTGAAATAAAGGGGAGCGGTGGCGTTTGTGCCCGCTGTGTTCACGGCCCCGCCGGCTCAGGGCGGGTTAAAGGCGCAGCTGCCCCGAGACAGCGGGACCGGCCGGGGCTGCTCGCTCCCGGTGCTGCCGCCTCGTGGGGAGAGCCCGGCACTGCAGCCCGGAACGGCGCTGGACCACGGGATGGGCGTGGAACAGCAGCGCAGGGGATGCTGAGGCAGCCCAGGGAATGCTGAGGTCCCAGGGAAGGCTGAGGCGTCCCCTGCCCGGGGCACTCGGCAGCAAAGCCCTGATGTTGAGCAGAAAAAGGAAAGTTCTGGGTTAGTGGGAGGAGGTTTCTGGAATGGAGCTGGGACAGGTGCTGATCCACGCATGGAATCACGGGCTGGTTTGGCTTGGAAGGGACCACCAGGATCATTTACACTCTGTTTGTTGTCTGATTGCACAGCGAAGAACATCCAGAACTGCCGCCTCACCCTCACGGACAGCAGGAATGTCTTCCATAGCTCTTGTTTTGGAATGGGAATGGCTGTTGGGAGCTCTGGCAGGACCAGGTAAGAAGAGAAATGGGATCATTGTGGCTGCTGCTGGAGGTGGTTTTCTGCTTTCCGGCTGTTCTTCTCATTGATCCTTTCACAGCAGTGTTCTAGGGCACATTTGAGGGTAATTCCAGGAATCTGAAACCAGATAAAAACTGGTGGGGAAAAAATGTGAACGCGATCCATTTCTGGTAGTTCCAAGCTTCTCCCACAACACCGTTCCAGGGGAAAGCTGATAAAAGGGTAAAGATGCAGAGGAACAAGTGCTGTAAAGCCCCCTGGCGCTCTGAGAGAGCAAACCTTCCAGTAGTCCCAGCAGATCTCTTGGAGAAAGTGTGGGATCGCAAGGTTTTCCAGGAAAGCAAAACAAGGGTGGAGATGAGGGAATGGGCTTCCAGTTCTTCCTTGAGCTGAAAGCCGGGGGGAATTGAGAGGGGCCACAAGAACTGTTTGTGTAGGCAAATGGGAGTTTGGGGCTGAATCTGAGTTTCCCTCTGGGGCATTTTTGAGGGAAAAGCTGAGGTGCTGTTTAAGGGAGAGGATGCACATTTTCGGGGTGGAAAAGGTTGAATCAATATTGTAGAGGAAGTAAAACGCTGGGGGTAAAAGTGGATGCAATCTGGAGGGGACAGATTGAATATTTTGGAGGCAAAATGGGGAACTGAGTAGTGGAGAGATGGGGAACATTTTGGAGGCAACACTTGACAAACTCTCTGGGGTGGAGAACGACCACATTGAGGGAAAAATGAGGTGATGAGCAGTGGGCACGTAGGGAAGGTCGTGGGGGTAAATCTTGAGAAAAGCCCCGTGGTATTCAAGAAATCCTTGGAAGCAGGACTGAGGAATTCAGTGGTGGAAAAATAGGGGAATTTTGCGGGGGTAAAACTTTAAAAGATCTAAGAGTTGAGAGTGTGTGTTTTTAGGTAGAAAGGATGTCTTGTTGAAGTTGGGCGTCTGGATTGTGGCATTTATGGATCCAGAAAGTAGAAGATAAAGGAGACTCCCAAAGCCTCGGTAGCTGTGCTAAGAAATCCGTCCCAGGGAAGAAAGGTACCTAAACCTCCTAGAAGTAGGGACTAATTAGCATGGGAAGGGGAAAACCCACCCCCAGTGGGAGAGAGCGCGCCGGGTAAGGGAAGAGAAGGATGCCCTTAAGAAGAAGTAGGGAAGGTGAATTTCTCGGCTTGCTGAAATGTATCCAAAAGTTTGGAATCTGGGTCTGTGTGGAGGCCGGGATTTTCTCGGCCATATGCAGAGCCCAGCACTAGGAATAAAGGAATTCCAGGCTTTACAACGCCAAAAATGCAGTACCAGAGAGTTCTGTTATCCCGAGGACTTGGGGGATATTTGGCAAAAATTTCCGGGGGCCCAGGCTGGACCGAGCTTTTAACGCTCCCCGGATTCACGGGATCGGGGATTCCAGCGTGCCCTGCACGGGTTTTTTCAGGGAAGTCCCAAATCCTTCGTGTGAGCACGAAGCAGAATCCCCTGGGAGCTGTGAAGGCAACAGGATATTTCTTGGGAATTTTGAAGGATTGGGTGAGTCCTCAGTGTTAGGTTGGAATGAACGCAAATTGTCCGGGAGTTGCTGGTTTGGGGATGGCCGGGTCTGGGTTTGGATTTGTGGGCACCGAGTGTTCCTTGTGTCAGCTTTAGGTCTTCTGGATTGGTGGGAGTAGTCAGAGAAAAGAGAAGGCAATTGAAATGCGGAGCTCCATTCCCGGAGAAATGGTCGGGATGGGAGAGGAAAGGCTGTGGAGCTGCTGGGAGCTCGTGGAGAACGAAAGGATCTGAGGCCTGGAGGCAAAAGCTGTGGAACAAAGCCTGAAAAGGGTGTGGGGTGGGGCGGGAGGGGGAGGAGGGCACCGTGGTGGGGGGAAAGAGGGAAAGGATCCCTGCTCCGGGAATCCAGCAGGGACCAGGAGAGGATCATTTTCCATCCACTGCTCTCAGTGGAATCCTAATAAGGACGGTGGAAGGGAAGTGATTCGTTTGTTCTTAGGTTTGGAATGAAAGGTGCTCTTGCAGAGGGGACTATTGACCTGTTAAAATTCTGTTGGATACAGGAAAAGAGGGAGGAAGCAAGCAGCTGGGGAATGAAGGGGTGGATTTTTTGGTGGATACAGGGAAAGACACGGGAAGGGGCTCTCAAGTAAAATACACCTCACGGGCAGCACCAGGAGAAGCCTCAAGTGCCCTTTTTTTCCAAGCTCTGACATTCCAGAGGAGTAAGCAGTGGTCAGCCCATCACTTTCTGTATTCCTTGGATGCCCAGTGCTTCGTTGGGAAGAGATAATATTTGGAAATGAACAAATCCGGGGATGTAATTTCCTGATAGTAAAGCCCCAGAGAGCCTGGTTTTGATATCCTTCCAGCACCCAAACGCAGCAGAGGGAATCCTGGCGGAGCTGGAAAACGCTGTCGCTCCGTCGGTGGAATTCCTGGGAACTGGAAAGCAGCAGAAGCAGCAAGAACAGAGTTGGAAGCAGGCTCCAGCCGGGTAAGGCAGACACCAAATCCTTTGGAACTGGGCAGGGGTGGGAAGAATGAATTCTTACATTTGTAGCCCAGGGATTCCTGAGCAGGATCCCGGCAGGGAAGACTGCAGGGATCAGGCTGGGGCCTGATCGCAGCTGGGGGCAGCGAGCCTTGGAATTGGCTGAAGGGAAGAAAGAGGGATCCTTTGAGCACAAGGATCAGGTGTCAAATGCGGAGATGGCATCAGACAATTCCTCGGGAGGGTTTAGTTCCTGGGCCAAATCGATCTCCTGCCTTGTGAAGGAGCTCAGAGAGCTGGGAAGAGCCCAAGCAACGCAGGGAATGCACCGGCAGATGAAAGTGCCGGGGAACGGTGGGGAAAAGCATCCAAACAGGGGGCCTCGTTTTGTACAGGAACGGTACAAAAAATTGTCCGAAAGAATAGGAATGGAATGGGATTTTACGTATTCCTCGGAGGCCACAATCCAGTGGGAAGGCTGAGAGAAAGAAACAAGGCCTAAAAAGGCAGATGAGCCAAATCTGCCCAAAGCCTCCAATGGCCACATTCCCTGGCATTGCTGAGGACTTCAGCCAAGCTCCAAGCAAAAGGTGAGCCCCTGATTTTGGTGCCAAGGGAAACTCCAAGTTAAGAATGATCCAAATATGAAGCGCTTCTCACAAAACTCAGCTTTGCAAACCTTTCTTTGGGCTAAAAAAGAAAAGATGGGAATGCCCTTGGCAGAAAAGCAGCTGTGAGGCACAGCAGGCTTCAAATGCCTGTCAGCAGGAGCTCCAGGAGAAACGGCTGCTGGCTCCGGGCATCCTGGGCTTTCCAGGCAGGTTTTGTAGCGGATTGCAAGGCAGTTTTCCTGCCTCTGGGGGGTGGCACCTGCATCCCGCTGGAAAGGGAAAATGTGGAGAGAGGGGCAAGCGGGAAGACGGTTGCTGCTGTGTGTCCTTGGATCGCAGTTCCTCCCGGTGAGTCTGTGCTGCTGGAAGTTTGAAGGAGATCAGTCCTGGAGTACGTGTGGGTTCACCTGTGGGGTTTGGGAGCGACGCCGGCCATGAAATTCCAGGGATGTTCCCTTTGCTGGAGTGAGAAGCAGTGGAAGCACTTTGCTGTCTGCTTCTTCATCGCCTTCGCCTCGGTCCCCTGGGGCTCCAGGTAATCCCCTCTCACCTTTGCTTTTCCAAGGGTCTCTAAATGAGGGCTTGAGCTTTGGTGTAGCTCCCTTTACAGGGAAGATCTGTTCCAGGAAAGGTCTCCTGGTCTGGACCGATGGCGTTGCAGGAAGAGCAGGAAACCCCGCAGCTCCTGTGGCTCCCTCATCCGATTTGCCTGCAGGCAGCAGCAAGGATCATTCCCAAGTGTCATCCCCTGGCTCCGTGACTCGGTGAGGTTGTGTTCCCCCAAAGGCCAGGGGCCGCTTTGTTTTGCAGCTCACGAAAGCCCAGCTCGGTGGTGCTGGGTTTGGTTTTTGTGTGTAATGAAGGCACTAAAAAATTCCCCTCCTTCACTGGCACAGCCCTGGAGTGGGAGCAGATTCCCCTTATCCCGCAGTTATCCCGCTCCTGCCCTGGATCCCTGCGGTGCCGTGTGTTCTCCAAGCTCACAGCACTGCTGGCTCTAAACAAGAAAAACAATCCCTGTTCCTTCTCTTCTCCGTCCTTGATGTTCCCAGGCCCTGCATCTCCCTGGCTATTCCCTGTGGGAGTCTTCATCTCCATCCCACCTTATCCCGATCAGGTAAGGGTCTGAGACGTGTTTAGCAGCAAATGCATTCCTGTGAAGAAAGCCAAGAGCAAAGAGCATCCAGATGCAGAGAAGTCTTTAGAAAAGCGTTCCAGACGTGCAAATGAGGGATGTGTCTTCCTGCATCTCCTGTTGTTTTTCTCTGTCACGTTTTGGAAGGGTTTCTCTCAGTGATTTCCTGCAGTCCAGGTGCGTCCCTTCTTTTGTCCAAATCCAGTGCCAGAGGATCGAACAACTGACGAGTGGGGCCTGGGATGAAAACGGTTCTCCTAAAATGAGGGAAACAATGCTAGAAGAGAAATGAGCATCCTTTTAATGCCTGGAATAAAAATGCTGGGAAAGGGCACTTTTTATTTGATATGGTGTCATTCTCCTTTTTTTTCCATGGCTAAAACTCCACGGTGAGCAATCAGAGCAGAAATAGGAAATGCAGGAGTCTTGGATTCCACAGTGGGATTAACTTCCCTTTTCTGCTCTCTTTCAGGACAGGAAAAACCACTGAACTCGCCCCATCTTTGGGACCAAGAGCTTTGGTGCTGGAGTAGGCAAAGCCAGCTAGGGCCCCCCTTGTCCTGCCCATGGTGTGGGTCAGGGACAGGCTCCTCTTCTCCTCTGCGCTGGGATGAACTGCCTAGGGAATGCTATTACTGACAGCCCGGTCCTAGCCCCGGCTACTGGAAATGGGCAGAGGTGAAGAGGCAAGTGCCAGAGTTGCTTGGGGATGATGGAATTGTGGTGTTTGGCTGTGCCCAGAGGGGCAGGTTGGGCATTTCTGTGTGTCTGAGGACCGGTTTGGGTGCTGGGGAGCCCGGGGAGCCGAGCTCTCAGTGCATTCCCAGCTCACCCGGGGGTGGGAGCTGGTGCAGGGCTCTGGTCGGGCTCGGGGCAGGCCCTGGCCCCGGCACAGACACGCTGGGGTGGTTTGGGGCCGCTTGGGGAGCCGTGGGAGGAAAATGAGGGATGGTGCTGGGCGGAGCGATCGGCCTGTGCTCGTGTCAGCGCAGCCGTGCAGGGCACTGGGATCTGGGTAAAACACCGGCTCTCCTGGTGTTCAGGGATGCAAGGTCTGAGGGACCGGATTTACTTGGGGTTTTCCAGGACAGCAGGAAGAAGAGGAAATGTGGTGCCAGAGGTGCGTCCCATCAGGTTGCAGTTCCCTCTTTCCCATTTCCATTTCCTCCTCAGTGCAGGTGTCCCCTGCAGCCCATGAGCACGGGGCCGGTGACAACTCCCTGTCTGTAGAGGGATTCCTTATGGAACAAGGGCAGATGACACTTGTGTGAGGCTTACGACTGTTAGAATTAGACCGGGATGGGTTTAAGGAAAACTAGAATCGTGTGTTAATCTTACTGGTCAATGAACAAATAGAATCCACACTTCTATAAGAAAAAATAGAGTGTATGGAGCATATAGAAGAAGCTGTTTTTGCCTGCTGCTGCTGCTTGGCTGTATCATGTAACCCCATTCGAACTCTGCCTTCAAGACAGCTGTGAGACCGTGAAATAAAGAACTTAGCAGAACAGCAGCCTCCTCTGCTCTTTCACCCTGGTCCGAGAAGGAGGGGTACCCTGTCAAAGGCTCAACACTTGCCTTTCTGACTTTGTTTCTAAATTTCTACCTTTCTAATTTTGTTTGTTTCTAATTTTTTTGTTTGTTTGTTTCTAACTTTGTTTGTTTTCAACTTTCTCCCTTTAGAAATTTGTTTGTTTCTTGTATTTTACCTCTTTGTTTGTTTCTAAATTTCTGCCGTTGTAACTTTGTTTCTAACTTTCTACTTTTAAAATTTCATTTGTTTTTAACTTTTTACCATTCCTCCCAGCGAGGGCTGTGTGCAGAATACTAAAACCTGTTAAGTTCTTCACTTTTACGTCTATAGGCAAATGCTACTGATTCAGATGTAAATTCATTTTGAAATGAGCCAGCCCTCTCTCTCTACTCTGTCGCATACAGCAATATAAGAAGCTGGGAATAGAGATCCGCAGGTTTTGAGAATAAGGAGCCGGCGTTTTTCTGTAGGAAGGAAAGCAGCAAGCGCCTGGCCCCAGGAGCCGAGACGCTCGGGCTGCAGGAGCTGCAGAGCGCCCGGAGCCGGCTTTTCCCTGTGCTCTGTGCCTGCCCCCGGGCTGAGCTGGGCGGCGCTGCTGCCGCCCGGTGCCGGCTGAGCCGAGAGGGCGGCGGCCTCGGTGGCTGCCGAGCGTGGCAAGGAGCGGGAGCGAGCGGGGCCGGGTCTGTCAGCGGAAGGGAGGGTCCCGAGAGCGGCCCCGGTGCGGCCCCGGTGCGCGGGGCGGGCCCGGCCCGGGAGAGAGGGGCGGGGCCCCGAGCGATGGAGCCGCCCCCGTGCCGGGCAGGGCGGGCCCCGGGGCCGGGCGGGGCCGGGGCTCTGGGGCGGGGCCGAGCGGGGCCGGGGGCGGCTTCAGGGGCGGGGCCGGGCCCGGCTCAGGTGCGCGGGGCCGGGTCCGCACAGGTGTGCGGGGTCCCAGGGCGGCTGCGCAGGGCGGGGCCGAGGTGATTTAAGCCCCCGAAATCGCCCCTGCCGCCATTTGCTCCCTCAGAGCTCGGGGAGGCTGCGGCCGGGCCGGGCTCCCCCGGCGTGGCCCGGGAGAGGCCCCCGCTCCCCCTCTTTCTTCCCCGTCTTTCTTCCCCCTGTTTCTCCTGCCCTTATCCTCCTCCTTCTTCCCCCGCTTATCACCTCTTTCCTACCCCCCCCAGTTTCTTTCTCTCTCCCCCACACCCTCCCTGTCTCTCCCAGCCCCCTGCCTGCCCTCTCCCCAGCGCCCCCCCACCCTCTCTCCCTGCTCCCCTGTGCATCCCCGACCCCCCCCGCCTCCTTTCTCCCTCACCCCTCCTTTCTCCCCTCTCCGTACCCCGTTCCCCAACCCGACTCCCCTCTCTTCCTCCTCCTCTGACCATCATCCCTTCCCCTCACCCGACCTTTCCCTTCCCCCCTCGTTCTCCCCAACCCACCCCGACTCCTCTCCCTACCCCATCTCATCCCTCCCCGTTCCCTCTTTCCCCCGCAGCCGCGGGGCTCGGGGCGCCGGAGAATAAAGCCCAGAGGGCCGGAGCCCGGCGCCCCTGCCCTCGCTGGAGCCCCACACGGGCCGGGCCCGCTCGGCGGGTCCCCCGTGCAGTACAACAACAGCGCCGGGGCTCCGGCTTTCCACACATCACACTGGGGATCCCCTCCTCAGGAGGGGTTCCCGGGGGGGTGGTGGGTTTCGGGGAGGGGGGGGGGTTGGGGTTGGGGTGGGCCCCCTCCTTAGGAGGGGGTCCCGGGGGGGTGGGTGGGATGGGCCCCCTCCGGAGGAGGGGGTCCCGGGAGGGGGTCAGGGTGGGCCCCCTCCGGAGGAGGGGGTCCGGGGGAGGGGGGTGGGGCGGAGGGGGGACTTTCCCCCCCTCCAGTCCCCGCCCCCTCTCCCGGACCCCCTCCTCCGGAGGGGGCTCACCCCGGCCCCCTCCCGGGACCCCCTCCTCCGGACCGGGGCCCCGGGGGGAGGGAGGGGGGGGCGGGTGGGGTGGGGGGGTCCGGGCGGGAGGGGCTGTTGGTTTGGCCTGTGGTCTCTATGTCTGTTCATGCCACAGAGTGACGTGACCCCCCTCTGCTTCCCCCCCCCACCCCCCCTCCCCGAGGCCCCGGTCCGGAGGAGGGGGTCCCGGGGAGGGGGCTGGGGTGAGGCCCGTCTGGAGGAGGGGGTCCGGGAGAGGGGGCGGGGACTGGAGGGGGGAAAGTCCCCCCTCCGCCCCACCCCCCTCCCCCGGACCCCCTCCTCCGGAGGGGGCCCACCCTGACCCCCTCCCGGGACCCCCTCCTCCGGAGGGGGCCCACCCCAACCCACCACCCTCCCTGAAACCCACCCACCCCCCCGGGACCCCCTCCTGAGGAGGGGGCCCACCCCAACCCACCACCCTTCCCGAAACCCACCACCCCCCCGGGAACCCCTCCTGAGGAGGGGATCCCCAGTGTGATGTGTGGAAAGCCGGAGCCCCGGCGCTGTTTTTGTACTGCACGGGGGACCCGCCGAGCGGGCCCGGCCCGTGTGGGGCTCCAGCGAGGGCAGGGGCGCCGGGCTCCGGCCCTCTGGGCTTTATTCTCCGGCGCCCCGTGCCCCGCGGCTGCGGGGGAAAGACGGGACAGAGGATGGGAATAAGGGAGCAGAGGGGGTCAAAGAAGGAGCGCAGGTGGGGGGTTCGGGGTGTGCAGGGAGAGGTGGGATGGGGGGACAGGAAAGGAGGCGGGGGGAAGACGAGGACGGAGCACAAGTGGGGGGTCAAGGTGCAGAGGGGAAACGAGGGAAGAGGAACAGGGGGAGGTGGAGGGGGAAGGAAAGGTGGGAGACGGAGGGAGAGGATTGAGGGCAGGTGGGGGGAACTGGGAGGGGAAGGGGAGCAGGGTGAGGGGGCAGGGGGGACCCGGGATGGGGGCGAAGGAACGGTGGAGAAGGGGAGAGAGGGTGGAGGGGTAGGGCAGGGTTGGGGTGTGTAGGGGGACAGGGAGGGGGGATGGGGGGGACCGGGCCGGGGGGGGAGGGAGGGGAGGGCTAGGGGGGAGAGGGGGGGGGGTGGGGGGGGGGTGTAGGGGGTGGGGGAGGGGAGGCAGAGGGGGGAGAACGGAGAAGGGTTAGAAGAAGACAAACAAACACAAATATAAAGGAAAAGAACTACAGAGACATAGAAATATGGAAATACAGAGATCTAGAGCCCGGTCCGGCCACAACCGTTCCCACCGAGCGCCGAGGGAGCAAATGGCGGCGCCGCCGATTCCCGAGGCTTAAATCCCCTCGGCCCCGCCCCGCGCAGCCGCTCTGGGGCCCCGCGCACCTGTGCGGACCCCGCCCTTCACACCTGTGCCGGGCCCGCCCCGCCCCGCCCGCGCCCGTAAATGCCGGCGGATCCGCGCCCGCTCCGCTTTGTGCGGTGGATGCTCATCCTGCTCCTCCCGGGCTGTGGCGGGACCGTCGTTCGGAGCGCTGTGCGGAGCCCGGCACCGGGGGCTGCTCCCGGCGCTGCGCCGAGCCCGAGGCGCTGAGGTGGGAACGGGACCCGGGCCCTGGGATTCGGGGCTGGGTCCTGTCGGTGTCTGCTGGGGGTCCCGGGCCGAGCCGCTTGTCTCTCGGCGGGCGGGGTGCGGCTGCCGGGCTCGGAGAACTGAGGTGGGATGGGGGATGGCATTAGGCATCGGGATCGCCGCGGCTGGCAAGTGCCGCTCCGGGATTGGCGCTGGCGCCGAGCCCGGCGCTGCCGCTCCGGCTGCGGCCAGCGCGGGGCTGGGCTCCCGCCGGAGCTCCGGCTACGCTCCCGCTGCGGCCGCGGGGAGCCGGGGCCGTGCCGGTGCCGTGCCCGCCGGGAGGGCGGCGCTTCCCCGCAGCAGGCGCTGGATCGCGCCTGGAAGCGGCCGGGCCGCGGGGACCGCCCGTGCCCGCCCCGGCACCCCCCGAGGCCGCCGCTCCCTCAGCGCCGCCCGCCCTGTGGGGCGCCCCCTGGCGCAACCGGAGCGCCGGCGCTCCCGGCCCGGCCCCGCCCGCAGCCCCCGCGGGGACGCGGAGCTCCCCCAGCCCCGGCACTGCCGAGGCCGCCGCACCCCCTGCGCACGGCAGCGCCCGCCTCCCCCTGCCCCGGGCCGCTCCCCCGGGGGCCTCCCGCCCGCCGCGCCCCCGCCCAACCAGCGCGCCTGCAGCGGGACGAGCCGCTCCCCCGGCCCGGCCGCTGGCGCCGAGGCCGCTGCTGCCGCTCCTGCTCTGACTGCGCCCGCTGCGGGACCGGGGCCTCGCCGGGGCTCGCTGCTGCTTGAGCCGCTCATCCCACAACTGCCGCTTGACACCTGATGCTCTCCTTCCTCCCCCCCGCTTTCTCTGCGGCTTGCACGCTCCACTGCAAAAACCTCTGGCTTTAAAAGGCCAGGGAAAAATATTTCTTTTTTATTTCCAGAGCACAGGAGATCCTGAGTGGCAATGGGTACACAAGGACCACCAAGTCGAACCCTTATGTGAATGGCTCCTCTGGCCACTGAACCCACACCTGGGCACTCTCAGCACCCTGCTCCAGCCAAGCCAATCTCAGCTCCTGGCAATGTCCTGCCTGGGATAGGAATGCCAAGTGCCAGCAAGATCATTCCTATGCAAATATAACTCCTTCTTTTATGCTAATGCTGCTTGCCACACCAGCCCCTGTAATTGCCATAGGGCAGAGCTCCATGGCCAGCACCTGATCATGCAACAACACAGGTGAGCAGTTGTGTGACAGCACTGAACTCTTCCCATAACCCTGATTTCCTGCCCTTTCCAGGATTTACCCAACAGCTGTAAAGGTGCTTGTTCCATGGCCCTTTCCAGGGAGAAATGAGCAAGGCAAGTCCTGAGGGTTCACTTGGTCCACGGCCAAAGCTCTTCTGGAGAGGGTCAGGGCTGCTCCTGCCTGCAGAGGGGCCTTTCCCACAGGTGAGTGTTCACAGCCCAAAATCCCAGGGGCTGCTGAGGCCGGGCCAGCTTTTGTGGCTCAGAGCTGCACAGAGCTCTCAGCAACTCCTGCTCACTGCCAGGAGTGTTCCTTGGTGCTCCTTCCGTGTGTCCCAGCTGGCAGGGAATGGGGGGAAGGAGAAGGCAGGGAGCCCCAGGAAGGGAAGCAGCAGCTCTTGTGCTTTGGATTTGCAGAGAGGAGCTGTGCCTGCAGTGTCCTGCCCGTGGCACGCAGCGTGCCAAACACACATCCCCGGAACGGGCACTGGGCTGCCCGGGCAGCGCTGGGATGGACATGGATAAAGGGCTGCCCACGGCCCCTCGGCCAGGGGCTGCTCTGAACAGGCACCCAGAGATGCTTCAGTCCTGACAGACCCCACTGACACCCCAAAAATGCCCCAAGGAACAGCTGGCACTGGGGAATGTCAGAATGGGCTGTTTGCAGAGGGGCTCAGACAGCAATTCCCAGTGCTGACCTCCCACACACCTGCCAGCTATGTCCCAGCCACCCAAAATGCCTTCCCTTCCAGCCTGAGGCCATCATCCCTCAGCAGTGTTAAGGCCAAGGCAAGCTTCCCCCACAGCAATGAAATGCCAAGCAATGCCCTCAGAGATGCCTTCAAATGAAAGGTCAGAGTCAGAGAAATCTCTTTGGATTGAGTTGGGAGTTTTTGGGGAGCCAGCTGGAACTGCACAACTGATGGAAAGCTTTCCCAGGTGGCTCCCACTGCAGGTGCCCTGAAGGCAGGGATGTGCATCCCTTTCCTGAGGGAAAAGAACTTGCAGAGGCCACTCCTGAGGCTCTGGAATGAAATCAACTCCTGCAGGGAGAGAAGTCCTCCCGTGGGCACAGGGGCTGCCTCAGCACAGGCTGGGAGCATGTCCAGCCAGCGCCTGTTCCTGCTTTCAAATATCACCTGGAGCCCCAGCTCGGGGGGTGCAGGCAGCTGAATTCCAGGGAACTCTGTCAGGTGCCCCCAGGGACATTGGGGGGGCTGGGGGATGAGGGTTACAAACAGCAAATTCTATGGAACATGAAGCTGTCCTTGCCCTGACCCTGCTGAGCTTCCCTGGAAGCTCTGCTGGTTCCTGCCACAGCTGGTGTTAAATAGGCAGCTCTGCATGGGAATATCCATGCTCCAGGAGGCGCTGGGAGGCTATGCCAGTGGCAATTCAGCAGGGAATTCAGGGCTTTGGGTAGAATTCATCTGAACTAGCAAAGCCAACCCCCAAATCTGCCCACCACCCAGGGAACAATCTTTGTGCTGCCCTGGCAGCCAAAGCCCCTGGGCTGGGAAATGTCAGCAGGCAAATGGATGGAATGATCTAAATGCCAGCATCCCCCAAAGGGACAATGCCATCACCTCCCTTTGCTCCCCAAGTGTCCGCTGTGTTCCCCACAGGTACCCTGGGGATGCCAGGGAGGTGCCTTTGCCCACAGTGCCTTTCTCCTGCCCCTCTCCAGCCTGAGGCCTCTTCTCCCTTCCCTGCCAGCTGCTGCCAAGGAAGGAAGACACAGTGAGTGCTGAGTTGACCTCCAAATAGTCCTTCCCTCACCTTGAGATGACCTGAGATTTTACCCCCAAAATGTCCCCTTCTGCCTCCTTCTGAGTTCCTCATTTTTTACAAGGAAGCATTCTTTCTCTGCTCTGGAGATTACCACAAGATTTGCCCCCAAAACTTTCCCCACCTGTCCACTACCTCTTTCCTCATTCCCACCTCAATCTTTTCATTCTTTGCCCTACAGATGCTTTCAATTTTTACCCCTCTGAACTTCCCTACCTGTCCATAAGTGATTACCTCAGTTTACCCCATCAAGTGCATGCTCTCTGCTACAGATCACCTCAGATTTTACCCCCAAGATTTTCTGTACATCTCCACCATTGAGTACTTTATTTTTACCTCCAAATACTCATCTTCTACCATGGAGATTCCCTCAAGTTTTACCTGCCAGATTTACCCACCTGTCCACAGCAATTCCCTCAGTTTACCTCAGGATGCTCCTGCTCTCTCCTAGAGATGACCTCACATTTTACCCCCTCAGTTTTCCCTACCTGCCCAGTTCTGATCACCTCCTTTTTACCTCAAAACATGAGTTCTTTCTTCTACTGATGAACTCGGATTTTATTACCAAAATGTCTATTTTGTCCCCTGTGCACCGACTAGATTTTAAAACCCAAACCACGCAGGTTATGTCTGTCTTACCCCCAAAATGTTCATTCTGTCCCCTACAAATTAGGTCAGATTTTTTCTCAAAACCACTTATGGTTCCTACATAATTACCTCAGGGTTTGCCCCCCACATTCTACCTCATCTTAACTGCTGATCACCTCATTGCTTCCTCAATATGTTCATTCTTTGCCCTACAGATCTTCCCAAGTTTTACACCCCAAATTTCCTTGCCTAGCCCCAGTGATTGCCTCAGTTCATGTCAGTGGTCACACTCTCCCTAGAGATTACCTCAAGTTTAACCCCCAAAATTTTCCTTAACTGTCCACAACTTATTACCTCATTTTTACCAAAAAAGATTCATTCTCAACCTTTAGATCATTTCAAGTTTGACCCCCCAAAATTCCCCTACCTGTCCACTACTGATTCCCTCATTCTTCCTTCAATATTTATTTCCTTTCTACCATGTAGCTTCTATCAAGATTTACCCCCAAAGTTTTCCATCTGTCTACTACTGCTTACCTCATTTTTACCTCAAAATGTTCTTTCTACAGCTTATTTAATATTATTTTTACACAAGTTTCCCTATCTGCCCACAACTGATTCCCTCATGTTACCTCAGTGTGTTCATGCTCTCCCCTAGAGATTAGCTCAGATTTAGCCCCCAAATTTTCCCCACATGCTCAGTATTCATCACCTCCTTTTTCCCTCCAAGTGTTCATTCTCTGCTCTTGAGACTTTGTCAAGTTTGGCCTCCAAAATTTTCCTTCTTTGTCTACTACTGAGTACCTCATTTTTGCTCCAAAATATTCATTCTGTCCCCTACAGATTACATCAAGTTTTACCCCCCAGTTTTTCCTTCCTGTACAATATTAACTCTTTTCTGCCCCAAAAATGTGCATTCTTTCCCCTAAACATCACCTCAGCTTTTCCCTCAAAAATGCCACCTTGCTCTGCTTGACATCCCCTCCCATTTTCCTACACAAACAATTCTTGTGTCCCCTCTCAGTCACCCCAGGTTTTCAGCTGAAAATGTCTCCTCTGTCCCCTCAAAGTCATCCCAGGTTTTCCCAGTGAGGAGCTGCAAGGAATTCAGGCAGGGCCAATGACACCAGGGAACAGCTGTAAATTCAGAGGCAGAGAGAGAAGATCTACCAGGAAAGGGGAAAGGTTCAGAAAACATTTCTGCAATTAATTAATAATTATTTCCAGTTCCCCACTGAGAAGAACACAACCTCACAGCTGTTAAGGCCTGACAGTTCCCTGCAGGGAGAGCTCAGCCCATGTGCCCAGAGGCAATCGCAGCATCTGCAAGAAAGAAAGAAGCAGCAAAAGGTGATTGCTTCTCTTTCAAAGTTATTTCAAGTGCTCACACCCAAACCCACCTTTGCTCTTGATTCTGGCCAGGTGCATGGTGAGCAGTGGGCACAGGTCATGTCATCCATGCTGGTGTGAGTGATGCTTTCTGGGGGAAAGCAGCTGATCTCCAAAGTTCCCTTCCTGCCCTGTGCCTGATCTGCACAGGAGAAAACCTCTTCCAGGAAGGGATTGTGCTCCCTCTAATCCCATTTGCCCAGTCTGTTCCATGGGGATACTGCCAGCCTGGGGCAGCAGAGGCACACGCAGCTCTCAGCACTCCCTGCTCCAAGCACAGCTCTGGGCTCCTTTGCAGACTGCCTCTGCCCTGGGGTTTTCTCCAGGAGAAGCCAAGGAATTGCTCCTGGAAGGGTGCAGATTAAGTTATCCCAAAGGGAAGCAAAGAGTAAGTACTCCAGGAAGAGCCCTTGGGATCTGCTGGGCTGAGGTGGGAAGGGGACATTCATTCCCTGCAGGGCCAATACACAACAACCTCCAAGCCAAAGCACAGACTGGCAGGTGGGGTCTGACAGCAGCACTCTGACAAACCTCCTTGTCATTCTTCCCTGCAGTGACTTTTGCAAGCAAACTCTGAAGCTGACAAGCCCAGAAGCTCCATCCAGCCACTCTGGAAGGAAAGGATACTCCCAGGGATGAGGCACATTCCCAGCAAACTCTCCCAACACAGCCTGGAGGCAGCGCTGGAGCTCGGGTGTGGGGCTGGGAAGGGCTGCCAGGAGCACGCAGCCCCCAGGTGGGGTGGCAGCAGCAGCAGCAAATTCCCACAGGCTGATGGCACAGCAGAGAGACAAAGGCCAGCAGTGCCCATGGGAGGTGCAGGGTTAATTCTGCTCCCTGCCCTGCCCCATCCCTGCAGGAAATCTCCAAGGGGGAGAGAAACTCTCAGGGTGCCCAAAATGCAGCATCTGTCACCCTGATCCAGCTTCAACTCAGCATGGGGGGCCAAACTCCCCCCACAGGTAAACACTGAGCTGACCTGGTCAGTCTCAAACACAGCCCCAGTTCTCACCTCCAGCCTGCTCCTGGGGCTGCTGCCACATTCCTGACAAGGAGCCCCTTTGGACAGGGCTCTCTCTGTGTCTCAGGTGCTGGGCACTGCAGGGACCAGGGCAGCCCCCTCTGGGGACAATTGGGGATTCATCCCACACCATGGGCAGGACCAGGGGCCCTCCAGTACAGGCTGGTGGGGCCAGAGCCCCTTGGGTTTGGCTGCTCAAACACCAAAGCTTTTGGCAAAGATGGGACAAGTTAAGTGGGTTTTCCTGGCCTGAGAGAGAGAAGAAATTGTTGAAATTAAGCATGGCAATTAAGTCCACTGTGGAAGTCAAAGGCTCCTGGCTTTCCCACTCCTGTTCTGATTGCTCACTAGAGGGTTTTATCCATAAAAAAATGAGAGGTGGCACCAAATAAAAGAGCTCTTTTTCAACATTTTTCCCCTACTTACTTTCATACCTAAAAAGGATGTCCATTTTTTCTTAGTGCATTCTTTGCCTAATTTTAACAGAACTGTTTTCCTTCCAGGCCCCACTTGTGGGTTCTTCACTCCTTTGCCATTGGACTTTGGACAAAGGAAGAGAAGCATCTGCTCCAAACGGGTGTCATCCTATGGGGAACACCCCCTGTACCAGCCCCAGCCTGGGCCAAGCATGCTGCCTCACTCTCCCCATTCTGGATGCTGGCTCCAATCCAGTCTGAGTTTTCCCCTGTTTTCCATGTCTAAGGACAGGAACTTGTCCTGGTCAGGGTGTAAGGCCTTAAACTGCACCTTGATCTGGGGGGCTGGGACTGGGATTCCAGCAGGGAATTCATTGTTTTACAAATAAAAGTTATTCCAGGGAGCTGCTGCTTCACCACACAGTGTCAGCAAAAGAGAGAGAACACCAAAGGTGTATCCAAAAACAAGGATGGAATGATTCCTCCTGCTTTGAGTGGGATCAGGGCTTATGCTGCCCTGGAATGACAAAGAACTTCTCCCTCAGCCCCCTAGAGAGCCCTCAAAAAGCCAAAGTGCAGCAAGGAAGGAAGGAAAGGCACCTGCTGGGGACAGCACAGCTCCAGCTGCTCATGGGGACTGGGACTGAGTCTGGAGCCAAAAGCCCCTTCCCAGGCTGGAGGGGCTTGCCTAAAGCACCACCTCTGGGAAGCAAAGGGCTATGGAAGAAATGGAGTGGGAATTTACAATAATAATCATAATGGATCGGGAAAGAGCAACAACAGAAGCAACAATCATTCCAAGGGAGCAGGAGGGATGCTGAGCTTTAAACAAGGTTTGAGTGAGGCAGCAGCTCCTGGCAGTTCTAACCCACAGCTCCAGCTCTGCGATTCCAGGAGCACTGCAAGCTCCTCCTGCCCAGTCCCTGGCTTTGCCTCCTGCCAGTACTCGGCACCTCGGGCACGGGTGGCTGCGAGTGCTCCAGTGCTGCTGCCCCGAGGGAGCGGGAAAATGGCCACTAAACCCCTTCCCACTGGGCTGGCTCCGAGCTCTGCCTGGGGAAAACATTTGGCACCCCTGGCATTTCAATGCAATCAGTTTCCATCACTTTGAAGATGCACTGAATAAACCCAGGGCACATAAGTAAACCTCTCCCCATAAGGAGAGCCCCAGGGAATACACAATTCTTCCTATGCCTGGCCAAAGAAACCAGGAGCCAGGTTTTGGGGAAGAGACTCCAGACTCTTATCTCCTTCCCTGGCTGTAAACCACTTGCAGAGGCTTTGGAGTTCATACAAGCTTGTCAGGATTTGGCTACTTCATTTAAATTCTATTCAGATACTGGAATGGAAGTGTCCTAAAGGCACCTCACTCAGACTTTAAGCCCTCTACCACCAAAGAATTTAGATGCTCTTTTCTTAGGAACACCCCACCTCTGCTTCTTTAGGTGTCTCCATGTGGGACATCAATTAAATGTGGACAAATTTTAGAATGCAGCTTCCAAGTCAAGTTACCTGCTAGGAAATGACTCCAGCTCTCTGGCACCTTGGGCTGTTTTAAACACAGCCTGGCCCTTCATGGCTGAGGCTCTGAGCTACACAACTTGTGAGCTGGCAAGTAACAGCAGCTGAGGTCTCATCCCAGCTGTACACAAAAACAGGGAGTGGGGGCTGCACTTGGATACATGCAGGCAGGGTTGGGCCCCTTCTGAAAGCTTCAATCCCTGTTTTTCAGAGACTCAATCAGGGATAATGACATTTTCACAAAGCTCTCTTAAGGCACGTGAAAACCCGAGCAAGAAAATGGAATCAAAGCCTTTGTTCCACTGGCCTCACGCCCCAAATTCCAACGGGACAGACAAGTCCCTCTCCTCGCAAGGCAACGTCTCCTACCTGGATCTGTGCCTTCCCCAGCCTTTGGTGGCCGCTGTCTCCATCCTCCCACACCTCCTCATCTTCCTCCTCAGCAGGCCTGGCTTCCTCATCCTGCAGAGCAAGCACAGGGACACTCACCAGCCTGCTCATCCCAAACCTGGGCAGCAGGGATGGACTGCTGGGACCCCCTGGACACTCACCCCTCTGCTGGCCACCATCCCTGCTCTGCAGCCCATTCCCGTTCCTGGCCTGGCATCTCCTTTGAACGGGATGTTAAACCACAACCACTTGCTCTGCTGGGTTTTGGGACATCAGAGACTCCTCCAAGGCAGTGGACAAAGCTCCTGTTCCCACACCCTCTGCCTCCCAAAGCCCTGCTAGGGCCAGGCAGAGCAAGGGAAACCCCTCAGTTCCTGCTGGAAATTTCCTCTTGTGCCCGTAAACCCAGGGAAATCGTGGCTGCCCCATCCCTGGAAGTGTTCAAGGCCAGGCTGGCCGCAGCTTGGAGCACCCTGGGGATGGAATGAGGTGATCCTTAAGGTCCCTTCCCACCCAAATTATTCCGCCATTCCAGGATGATTCTGTGATCTCTCCCTGCATTTATTTTGCATCGTTTCCTCTCTAATCTGAATTCCCAAATCAAAATGATTTTTTAAAGAAATCATTTAAAATTATCCCAGGAATAAAAAGGGGTGCATCAAACATACAAGAATCATTCCTACCTCCATCAAATCATTGTTAACTGGAAGCCTATTTCCTCATCTCTGTCCTTAGTTTTCCTTTCCTAGGAAACCTTATGATCCCACAGTTTCTCCAAGAGATTTACTGGGATTGCAGAAAGGTTTGCTTTGTCAGGGAGGCAAGGGGGTTTACAACACTTGTTCCTCTGCATCTTTATCCTTTCACCAGCTTTCCCCTGGAACGGTGCTGCAAGAGAAGTTCAGAATTACTAGAATTGGATCAGGTTCACCTTTTTTCCTCATTCTTTTCCAACGACTTCCAAATTCTTGGAATTATCCTCAAATGAGGCCTAGCAAGCTACTGTGAAAATATCAATCAGAGGAACATCTTGACAAGAGAAAACCACATCCAGCAGCAGCCAAAACAATGCCACTGCTATTCTTACCTGGTCTCCAGGTGCTCCAGCCAGAGCTCCCAACACCCACTGCCATTCCATGGGGGTGAGGAGGCCGTTTTGGACGTGTTCTTTGCCACGGGATGGGATAACAGAGCCCAGAGGGTCTTTGTGTCCCTTCCAAGCCACCCCATGATTCCACGATACCATCAGCACCTATACCAATTCCATTCTGGAAAGCCCAATTCCATTCCTCCCATCAACTCAGAATTTCTCCCTTCCTCTCTCTGCTCCACATCAGGCATGTGTTGCCACAGGCATGGGATGCCTCAGCATTGCCTGGGAATGCCACTCAAGGCTGCCCTGGTGGCCTCAGTGCTCCAAAATGCCCAGCTGGCTCCCGTTCCAGTCAGGAATGTCCCAAACAGCAGCGTGGGGTGTGCCCTCTGCCATCCCACCATTGGGGCAGCTCCCATAGAATGTGACCGACTTACTGGGTTTGGAATTCCTGGCTTAAAAGTCAGGTGGTGGAATATCCTCTCCTGGGAATATCCAGAAGACCAGAAGGCTCCCTGGAAGCCACAGGTCAGGGACAGAGTCAGATGAACGATCCTGAACTGGTTTTCAGGGGATGCATCCCCAGCCTGTGGCTGCAAAAACTCCAGAGCTGTTCCTTCCCCTTGGGACAGCCAGGGAAAACGTCCCCAGCATGGATTTCTGACAGGAAAAACCTCACTGCTCCAGGCTACTTGGCTCCTCCCAAATCCAGGCCAGCACTCCAACAGGCTCTAAGGACAAAACAACAGCAAAGACCATCTCAGGGCACACGCCACGAGCTGGGCGTCACATTCCTCACTGGAACTGGGCTGTTCCCACATCCCTGGGACAGTCGGGAGCATCCCCCGTTCCTCACTCTTCCATTCAGGACAAAGAGACAACAGAGCTGTCAAACAGCCAGTGTGTAACCCCAACAATCCAGGGAAAACCACCTTGCTCTGGGGAGAAACATCATGCCCAGTTATGGAAAAAGCCAAAGAACAGTACTGGAAACACTCCCGGGCATGGAGGCTCCCAGCTCCGGAAATGCAGCTCACAGGCTTCTTCCCATGGGAACCCCAATCTTGCCCGGGACTGGGCTCAGGGAGAAAGTCCTGCCCATTCCACCACTCTGGCACAGACACCCCAGGAAGGTGTCCCTGACCATGGCAAGGGGCTGAACAGGATGGTCTGTAAGGTTCTTGCCAGCACAGACCATTCCAGGAGTTTAAGGTGGATTTGAGCAGCTCCTGGGGACATGAACACCACCCACACCTCCCACCTGGCTCAGCCCAGAGTCCATCCAGCACTCACAGAGAGCTGCTGGGAGCTGAAATTCTCCCTGCTCCCCCTGCCTGGGAAACCCTGCCTCCAGCTCCTGGGAAAGAGGAGCTGCATCCTGCTGGGTGCCCCTGGCTCTGGGCAGCTGCCGCCTTCAGGCGGGGGGATGGCTCGGGCAGCTCTGGTGACTGTTCCACCTCGATGATTTTGTGTTTTCCTGCATTTCCCTGGGCTGGAGGGGAGCAGGGGGTGCGGTGGGAGTGCGGGAAGGCAGCGGCGGGGAGGGCAAGGAGTGGGGCCGGGCACCGCACGGTGCAGGGGGGCTTCTGCTGGCACTGGAGGGGCGCGACCGTACGGAGGCGTCCCCGCCGCTGCCGGCCACTGCCCACGGGGCTCCTGCCCGCCCCCGGCGCCACTGACCCCACACCCCGTGTCCCCACACTGGGAACCACCACGGAAAATCATGCTGGAACCTCTAATCCTGAGCCCAAGCCTTGACCTTTTACCCCCTGACCTTTGACCCCTTGACCCATTCCTCGACAACCCGAGCTTTGATCCCTTACCTTTGACCATCCAGCAAGTGGCCAAGATGCCCGCGGGCGGCTACGCCAGCGAGTAGGTGAAATGGAGACCGTGGCGATCGTGCCAGACCCGAAGGCGAGCTCCTCGGGCAAAAAGATCCACGATGATGGCGAGACTCAAAGGCCGATGACAGAGATGGGTGGGAACTGCCCTGCCCAGCAAAGGCTCGGGTGATGCTGAGGAGAAACCCTCTCCCTTTACTTCCAAGGGACCCTCCCACAACAGCCCTCTCCTCTAAGCTAACTTCCAATTGCCTCCTGGAACTCCAAAGGCCTTTCCCTTCTCCCAACCACCGCTCCCAACACTTAGCTTTCTGAAGACAAACGGACAAAATCCATCCTTGGCAGAAAAAATGCATCAGCACCTCAGATGTCAACACGTTCCCCACGGTCCGCTTTGGCAGCTGCGAAAGATGGAGAACAAGGAGAAAATTCAGCCTCTGACAACACACGCCAAAAGAGACCCCTTCCGCAAGGCCCCCTCCCTCGAAACTGCCGAGGCTCAGCGCTTACCTGCTCTCTCCAAACTTCAGCTCCACACCTGCTCACGGTACCTAAGACAACAAAACAGAAAACGTCACTGTTGCCCTCCAGAAGAGCATCCCCGGGCTACTCCACACCACTGCCCCGGCTCACCTCAAATCCTGATCTGACTCTGGAGGTGGCCAGGACAAACCTGCACAATGAAAAGGGACACGCTCAGCACGCTGCCATAGACCGCTGGCCTATCAGCCACCCCACCTAAATGCCAACTCACCTGCTCGCCTCTGGCCCTTGGCATGCCCAGGGCGGCAGCAGCACCTGCAGAGAAGCAAAGCAAAAACACACAAAACATGCTGAGAGACTGTGAAACCACAGCCTCCCTGCTCCGACTGAAGTACACCACACCTATACCTTAGGCTTGCACCCTCCAGCATCCAGGGCCAGGACATCCTGCAAGTGGACCACCTAAAACACACAAACAACAACGGATGCTTAGAGCTGCTCCAAACATTGAGACCGAGGCCGTAACAACTCATTCTGTCCACCGGTCACTGCTCACCTCGCTCCATCGCCCCTGACTGCCAATATCCGGCATTACTTCCAAAAAAAAAAAAAAAAAAAAAGACATGGAACAATGCTGTAACATAGTAGCATGACATAGCCCAGCAGGACTGCAGAGAGGGGCAGAGAGGGAAAGCCGGCCAGGATCTCGTTCCCAGCCCTGAGCAGGGGCTTTACTGGCCTGACTGTCCTGTACTACCCGAGCTCTGGGGACAATGAACCAGGCTCAGTCCCTGCCTCACCACTGGCACCCTGAAATTCTGGCACTGCAAGAGTCAGGGGAGGTTTCAGCAGTGATTTCAGCAAGGTCAGAGCCGCTCCCAGCAAAAGCTGTTCTTAGACTACTCCTGGCTGAAGAACCCAGAGTACCTGCCACTGCAGGATGCTTGTGACTTCCAGGTGGAGGAGAAGGGTGGAAACAATCCAAGATGAAGACAGAATGATGAACACAGCAAAGAGGATTTCTGTATGCTCTGCACTGTTTTGTCACGTTCAGCCCTTCCTGGGCTGTTCTCTGCTTGTTGTTCTCAAGATCAACATCTCCGACTAAGGGCGGGTGATGTGAATTCCAAGGAAGTACAATTCAATTCTCCCCTAGATCTTTCCCTAAAGTACAAGATACTGATTCACCTCCCTTCCCACCAGAGTCAATCAAAGACTATCCAAAAACGTAAATTATGGTAACGCGGAATCTGGTCTCCATTAGAAAAATTAATGTAGTATTTTTTATCAGAGCTTTGGTTAAATGTAACAACGCAGGAAGTGCCTGTGCTCAGGTTATTGGAGAGTGCGAGGTTTTCTCATCGCATCAGCCCTGTCAGCTGACAAATGTGGCTGTGCACTAAGGCACAAAGCACCGACGTTTGCACACTACAGCTGGAATCTGCTATCTCTGTGTGCAGACACAACCACTGCTCATCACAGATAAACCCACAAGGGCTGCTCCAGCACTGACTTACCTGGGGAAAAACCAGCACTAAGAGGAGCAAAATAAAAAGCATGGGAGTAGTAGTTTCACCCTGAGCAGCTCCGTGAGATGGGCAGGAATCAGAGAATCCCCTGAGTAACTCTGAACTTGCTTTTCCTGATCACCTTTCACAGAATCCATAGCAGCAACCCATGAACATCCCGTGTGTAGGTTTATTCCAAAACCCACTCGCAGAAACATCAGGATATTGCACCTAAAGCTGCCTCTGCCAGAGGGAAGCAAGAGCTGGGGCTGGGAGAGGAAACAGGCAGGAACTTGCTCTCAGGAGAGGCAGCACGTGGGCTGCTGGCACTGCCAGCAGGAGAACGCAGGTGGGAGCAGGTAAAATTCCAATACAAAATGCAACTGGGGAATGTGACAGTGCAGAGGCTGTAGGTTGGCAGTCTAAGACTTTGGGGTTTATCACAGCTCTGCAAAAGCACCGAATTTCACCAGCAGGTACCACTCATCCTCCTCAGGACAAGCTTCCAAGAGTTCATCTCTCAATCTGTGCCCCAGTGTGGGCCAAGTGCTGGTGGAGCCTGGGCTGGCACCCCGAGCTCTCACCCCAGCTGGCACCCCCAGGCCTTTCCAACGTGCCACTGCCACCCAAGCCACAATGGTGGGGCCTGAGGAAAGGAAGGAATGAGGAGGGACTTAGGACACAATCCTGCCCTTCAGACAGGCAGATTTACCTGTGCTCCAGTCTCAAGGGGGCTCTCAGTGGATAACTCAAGCATCCCACGTGGGACACTGGGGCCAAGGAGCAGCTGGAGGCAGCTCTGTCACCTGGGCTACCTGTGTGTAGCCATATTTAGCAATAACTGAGTTGATTGAAATAAAGGGTAAAAGCTTGACTCAGCCTGTAACTTTCACCTTTCTTTCAAGTGCAAAAAGAAGCAGAAAAATCCATTCATATTGATGCTTTCCAGCTATGTCTCTTTCAGATTCCCAGGTGTTCATCCCCTCACAGAGTTTTAGCGGTGACACAGAAGAAAGTTCTTTGCGTGCTGCCAGAAAAACGAGATTTCTCCCATTTTTTATTTTCACACCTAAAGTATGAAAACATTATCATCACACAGAAGAGTTCTGCACACTCTCCTCTGGGCAAGGGGAAGATTCCCTGATAGGCAGATTCCAATCCCTCCTGTCCATATTTACATCCCTAAGGCCTCAGACCCTCTGTAGGTAACCACGGGGTTCCCAGGTGAGAGGAGTCACTGTGAGAACAGAATTAAACCCCAAAGCACCTCTGAGGAGACAGCACCTGACTCTGGGAGTGCCTCCCTCTCGCGTGGAAGGTGTGGCTTACTCAGGAGTTACTCCAGGAGTTCCTACTCTGCCCAGGCCAGGCCTGCTCCGGACACTCCCCGTGCCCTCAGAGCCACAAACCCAGCTCAGGGCTGGGCTCAGAGCTCCAACACCACCAGGAATGAGCACTCCCTGAGCCCCCTGCCCTCCCAGCCCTGCTCTAGGCTGGGCAGGCACTGAGGGGCTCACTGACACCTCCAGGGTGGCTCTTTAAAGGTGGTGGCACAGGTGCTCCACAGCAGACCTGTGCCAGACCCAACTTCTCCATGGGCAAGGAAGAACCTCCCAAAGCAGGTGACACAAAAAGCTCTGGTGTGGCCCAGGGACTGCTCAAGGTCACAACCAAAATTAGTTCTGAGCTCAGGGTGGTGTCACTTCAGTTCCCTGCCACTGCTGCCACTTCCTGCCACCTTCAGCTTTTGCTCCAGGCACCAAAATATGATTTTTTCAAGGCCAGCCCATCTAAACTATCTGAAATTGCAGCCTGGCCGATCTCGGGAGCTCCCACACTCACTCATGAGGATGAAGTGACAGACCAGCAGTGAGCACTTCTCCCTCTTCCAGCCAAGCTGTGAATTGCTCCTCCCTCAGCTTCAGCAACCACTTTTCGTGCCAGTTCCTGAAGAGAATCTTGTGCTGAACATCCATCACTTTTTCAGTGCAGAGCATTTGGCTTCATCCTCAAGCCCTAGAAACACTCAGCTAAACCAGCACTAAAACCTGATTAAACTCGCATCCTGCACAGCACAATGAACTTGGACTTGGGCAGGAATCAGAATATCTGGGAATGAAGAGAACCCAAGAGCTCGGAGAGGTTTGCTTTGCCCTTGTCCTGCCTTGGGCTCCTGGCTCTGCCACAGCAGTTACAAGAAGCAGAGCAGCGACCTCCCCTCCCCTCCTCATCAACACAAACCCCCAAAAGCAGAGTTTGTCTCTCTCAGACCCACCTTGAGCTGTGTCCGCAGCAACAACGAGGCTGTTGAAAGCAGCAACCCCACAGCTCGGCGTCTGCAGGGCTGCACCCTCTCCATCCTACAGCCTCTCCATCTCCCCACAGCTTGGAGTGATCTGTTCTCCCAGTTTAGAGAAGGTGACACCAACCTCACTTTGGTTTGGGTACAAACTCTGAGGCAGACACTGAAGGCAAAGGAAGACGAGGCCTTGGTGGGAAGGGACCTTAAAGCCCATCCAGTGCCACCCCTGCCAAGGGCAGGGACACCTTCCACTGTCCCAGGCTGCTCCAAGCCCCAGTGTCCAGCCTGGCCTTGGACACTGCCAGGGATCCAGGGGCAGCCACAGCTGCTCTGGGCACCCTGTGCCAGGGCCTGTCCACCCTCACACGGAAGGATTTCTTCCGTGTATCTACTCTGAAGTTTAAGTATCTAAGCTCAAGTTTAGTTATTGCTGAGCCTCTGCTGAAGATAACTGAGACACCATAGTAGGAGAGAAAGGAAACAGGCCTGTAGAACAAACCACAGGCGAGTAACAAACCAAAATGATGTGGCCAAGAACAATTATTGCCACAGAAAAGAAACCTCAGTCACCAAAAACTCCAGTCTATTCCTACATCCTCACCCAGGGGGACTCCAAACACGACACTGCAACTCATGCTCCTCCCAGCTCCACACACACATTGCTGGGACCTCTTGCAAGCTGCTCGAGCTCTCTCCATGTGCCAAATCTGCCCATGGCAGAGGTGCTGCTTTCCTGGCTCAGCTCCCAAGACTCAACTCTCAGTATTTCCACCCTCAATACTGTAAATTTCTGGTGATCTGGAGCAAAGATTTCTGGCTTGCTGTGTGGCTTCTCACACAGAACCTGACCCCAGGGGCTCAGTCTCACTCTCTCCGTGTTTGACACAAGTCATAAAGCAAGAACTGCAAAGACATTTCGAGGCAGTATCAGGGGCCTGAGACAGCTTTTGAGATCAAAGTTGAAATCCACTGTTTCCTTTCATTGCTGTTAAACTGTACTGGAGTCCTGGGGGCACTTTTGGGCGCCACAGTATACAAAAGATACAAAGCTGACAGCATCCAAAGAAGGGACATGGGGATGGGGAAGGGTGTGGAAGGACCATGAAAGAGCTGCTGAGGGCACTGGGTTTGTTCTGGTAGAGAAGTGTGAGGTCAGAACACATCGGGGGCTACAGCTCTGATCTCCGCTCCCTGGGACACAGACAGGACCCAGGGAGCAGCTGGAGCTGGGCCAGGGCAGGCTCATGCTGAGATCAGGGAAAGGTTCTTCCCCCAGAGGCTGCTGGGCACTGCCCAGGCTCCCCAGGGAATGGGCACGGCCCCGAGGCTGCCAGAGCTCCAGGAGCGTTTGGACAGCGCTGCCAGGGATGCCCAGGCTGGGGCTGTTGGGGGGTCTGGGCAGGGACGGGGGTGGGACTGGGTGATCCCTGTGGGCCCCTTCCAGCTCAGGATATTCCAGGATTGTCTCACTCCCCAACAGGGGAGAGTCTGCTCTCACACAGAGCTGCAAACACACTGTGCAGGAGGCAGCAAATGACAACAATTGACATTGATACATTAATAAAGCCAAGATATTAAGCAAGCCAAAAGATAAATTTTCCCTTTTGTTCCTGACCAACAAGACCTGTCCCAGTCCCAGTCCAGCCACTAAGCAACTCCAGTGTGACACAGGGACTGTCTCACACCTCGAGGCCGACACACAACAGCAGCACAGCACCGGGAGTTTAATCACGTTTCCCTCATTAGAGGAGACAATTAATGACCGCTCAGGTGCACAACCACTCCTGCAGAGCACTTCACTAGAGCCCGTTTTGCAGTAACTCCCCCAGGCTGCAAAGCCCCATTTGCCAGGGACCTGAGAGAAGAATTCGGTAGTTTTAAAGGAATGTCAGGAACTAGGAATACACCTGAGTGTAGGAACCGAGAGTGCCGAGAATATTTCTCGGTTTCCATCTCGCCCGATCCATCTGTTACGGCGCAAGGCAGAGGCAGGTCCCTACCTCCCGAGCCTGGGGTCCTCCCATCAGATGAGCCATGCGCGCGGCCAGGGGCGGTCCCGGAGCTTCCATCGGGCCCTCCCGCTATCCCCACGCGGCCCGGGTTCGCGGCCGCTTCCGCGTTTGAACGGCGGCGCCTGCTGCTGACGTCATCACTCCCGCCGCTTCCATCCCGGCCTTACTTCCGCCTTCGGGAGCCCTCGCTTCCACGCCTGCGCGGCGCGGCATCGGCCGCCCCTCCTCAGTGCCGGTTACCCCGGCAACGCCGCTCGCGGCTCGAGCCGCTCCTGGCCCGGCCCCGGCCCTGCCCGGGACGTCAGCCCCGGCCCCGCTGCCAGCCCAGCCCCGGCCCCGCTGCCAGCCCAGCCCCGGCCCCGCTGCCAGCCCAGCCCCGGCCCCGCTTCCAGCCCCGCCCCCGCTGCCAGCCCCGCCCCAGCCCCGCTGCCAGCCCAACCCCGCTCCCGCTGCCAGCCCAACCCCGCTCCCGCTTCCAGCCCAGCCCCGGCCCCGCTTCCAGCCCCGCCCCGGCCCCGCTTCCAGCCCAGCCCCGGCCCCGCTTCCAACCCAGCCCCGGCCCCGCTTCCAACCCAGCCCCGGCCCCGCTTCCAGCCCAGCCCCGGCCCCGCTTCCAACCCAGCCCCGGCCCCGCTTCCAGCCCAGCCACGGCCCCGCTGCCAGCCCAGCCCCGCTCCCGCTGCCAGCCCAGCCCCGGCCCCGCTTCCAGCCCAGCCACGGCCCCGCTTCCAGCCCAGCCCCGGCCCCGCTTCCAACCCAGCCCCGGCCCCGCTTCCAGCCCAGCCACGGCCCCGCTTCCAGCCCAGCCCCGGCCCCGCTTCCAGCCCAGCCACGGCCCCGCTTCCAGCCCAGCCCCGGCCCCGCTTCCAACCCAGCCCCGGCCCCGCTTCCAGCCCAGCCACGGCCCCGCTGCCAGCCCAGCCCCGGCCCCGCTTCCAACCCAGCCCCGGCCCCGCTTCCAGCCCAGCCACGGCCCCGCTTCCAGCCCAGCCCCGGCCCCGCTTCCAGCCCAGCCACGGCCCCGCTGCCCGGCACCAGCGCTTCCCAGGCCAGCCCGGTCCCGCCCACGGTCCCGGCCGCCCGCCCGGCACCTCCAGCCACACACGGACGCTTCAGCTGCCACGCCGATACGACCGATAAGCACAGCACCTCCAGCCAGCAGTGCAATTCGTTCGGCTACTGCAGTTCCATCCTAGGAGCTTTCGGCAGCTACACCTCCTACCAGCTCTGTGTCCACACAGCCCCCGTCTGCACCGCAGCCACAGCCGTGGACACACAGCAGAGACATTTCAACAGCTGCCGTGTCACCACGGCATGTACCCCCTATCATCACTCTGATAACACCACTCAGAGGATTATCACAACAATCACACGATGCTGAACCATGTTTCCCGTGCCATTTCAGCGAAACAAATACGATTTTATCTCCAGAACAGAAAGAGGACTTTCTCAACTATACGTGGACACCTCTTCCATCACAACAGGACCAAGCACGCGTTATTAATAGTGACGTCTCGCATCGAGACATTCCATTTCATGCACATTCTTCTCGAACTTCTCAGGGACATTCAGCTGATTTTATGGGACTTTTTCATCCTCAAATGCCTGCTCAACACTTCAGTGAGAAGGATATAGTGACCAGCACAGCTTTAGAAAGCATTCCTCTATCTTCCCAAGCTTCATCTCCTTTTTTTACAACAACCAATACAACTCCAACTTCTCATATGCCTTCTTCACAGCTTCGAAATCCACAACAGGCATCTGATCCCTCATTTTTCCACCGTCGCTTTCAGCTTTCGGATGACTTTGTTCGTCACCTTTATTTCCGACTCAGAGAACGTGCAGATTATCTGCCTCCAGAGGTTGCAGCACTGGGTCCCCACCCCTCACCCATCCCGCATGCTGGCAGTACCCTACCCAGATCCACTGCACCCTCTCCTCCAGTGGCCAGATCACAGCCACCTGCGATGGCAGGTTCAGCCACTCCTCGTTTATTTCCTTACAGTGCACAGCCGCAAATACCGACCCCTATTCCTCATCCAGGAGGAGGAGAAGAACATGGAATAATAATAAAATAAGAATTTTAAAGTTGTTTATTTTATATTAATTTTTTTTTAATTTTATGAGAGAACTACCTACCCCATGACATTTGAGTTTCAATTATTAATTCAGTTAAGGTTCTCTTTAAAGTTTGTTTCATCCTCTCTACCCGTCCTGAACTCTGTGGATGCCATGGGGTATGTAGTCTCTCACAAAATAAAATTAAAAAAAATAAATAAAATAAACAACTTTAAAATTCTTATCCCTTAGACCCTGTGTTTCCCACCCAGCATGAAGCATACTTGCTTTCTTCTGTGTTAATGAGTTCTTTTGAATTTATAAATACTTGTATTAGCGGTGATGGCGCCCGCCCGCGGAGTGATCCGCCGGAGGGACTATTTGTGATGCGCTCCTGCCCGCGGAGGGATCAGCGCTGATGCCGCCCCGCCCGCCCAGCTGCTCTCGCTGCCTTTTCCCGCTCTCCCCTCTGCTCCCAGCGCTTCTCCTGCAAAGGGCGCGGCTTTTCCTGGGCTCTTTTCCTGCCGGGCTGCAGCGAGCGCTCCCGTCAAGGAGCAGGGGCAGCTTTGCTCGCGGCGGCAGCGATTCAACAGAGCAGGCCCGGAACAATTCCTGCTTAGCCGGGCTTTGAGCACATTCCTGAGCCAGCACCAGCAGCAGCGAGTGAGGCAGCGGCACATGAAGGAGGCTGCGGCTCTGGCCAGGCTGGGGAGGGGTTCCTCTGTAATAGAAGAACATGGAGAGACAAACCAGAAAGGGCAGGAAAAAAAGAAAAAGCCAAGACAAACTAAACTTTTTTTTAAAAATAATCCGGATCCAGAGGGACTTCTGGCTGGAGAACTTCCTGGGGAGCAATCCTGCCCCTCTGGGAGGCAATGCCAGGGCAACTCCAGCTGAAACCTGCACACAAACACCACAAAGATTTCAGATATTTGCAGGAAGCATCCACTTAGCAACTGCTGCTTAATAATTTATTCCCTTTCCCATTAAATGGTACATTCAGTCCACAAGACTTCAACACCTTTCTGGTAGTTTTATTTACAGTCTGCAGCGTGTTCTGTAAAACACAGGAGTGCACACAGACACACACGCACAAACATTTAAAGAAGTACAGTTTATTCCAAAGGAAGTCTACGCACTACTTTTTCCATAAAAATTATTAAAAATACTTTAGTTACTGTATTCTACCTAAACCAAGATACTTGAGAATTCTTCCACAAGTGATGCCCCCTCCCCACAAAGGGCACTCCGACAAGAAGAAATTCAGGAGACTGCATCACCAAATAAAATCCTAATGGCAACTGCTTCAATCCCCCAGAAGAACAATGAATTCCCACTCTGCATCCAGCAATCCCTGCTCTGCAGCCTGTCTGCATCTGCTTTTGTAGGGCTTGTGGGGCTTTTGCATTCACTCCCTTCTCCAGGGCAGTTCCCACAAACAAAGAATGACTGAATTTCTGCAGACTGTCACTCGGCAATCCTGCATTTCACACATGCAAAGGGAAACACTTTCCTTTGAGCCCTTTATTTCAAGGAGTCTCTTTTTTACTGAGCATCCAGTGAGAACAGTGCCCAGTTGTGGCTGTTATTATTTCTCTGCTTTTGCTGCGTGGCAATATTGTGCTGGAGCTCTGCAGAACACCCACTGCAGCCCTTGTCTCACTGGGGCACACCGAATTGACAAAAAAAAGGCACAAAGATGAAACTCCTAAAGCAGCAGCAGCCCCAAGTCACTGAGCTGCTGCTTCCCACCACCAACACTCTGTGTCTCAGCAAACACTTCCAACGCACGAGCCAAGGCCACAGGGGAGTGAAAAGCCCAGAGCCTGCGGGCAGGACAAGCACTCCATTGATCAGTAACAAACCAACACAGCTCAGCTGGATGGTGCACTTAAGACTGGACCTGGAAGCATCAGGAAAAGCCATTGGAACACAAGCTCAGCAGCACAGAATCCATTTGGCACCAGCTGATGAGATGGGAGGCTCTGTGTGGGACACGTTGTGCATTCAGCTTCAACTATGCCACAGCTCCACAGCAGCGCTGAAAAACTTCTGCTTTTAACAGTTGGAGAGGATTTTCTCAATGGAAGTGAAGCTGTCATTAACAGAGGAACAGCACACGATGCACAACATAACCTGCAATAAAAAGCTTTTGCTTTCCAGCATGTAAGCATCCAGGTTACTGGACTTCAGCTCATGGAAACGAATCTGATGATAGATTTTTTTTTAATTTTTCTTGGAACTAAAAAAGTAAAATCTTCCATAAAAGGATAAAGCACAAAAATACTCTCTCAGTACATCTCAGGAAGCCATTTAATACCTTCCATGTCCTAGGAACAACTAGGCAAAACACTTGGAAAGTGTGAGCAGTAGAAATGTTGACCATTGAATGTTTGGCAGCCGTGTGCTCCAGCCCCTGGGAGGGGCTTGTCCCCCACTCCACACCAGTCCTGCAGCTCCCCAGCTATTTCTTCTTCTTCTTCTTTGGGGGCTCATCCTCAGAGCTGCTGCTGCTGCTGCTGCTGCTGCTGCTGCTGGAGGAGCTCGGATCCGAGTCGAAGTCGGAGGAGGAGGAAGAGCTGCTGGAGGAGGAGGAGGGGGAGGAGGAGGAGGAGCTGTCCTCACTGTCGCTGTCCTCGGAGGAGGTAGAGGAGTCCTGGCTGTCAGAGGAGTCGCTGGCTGAGCTGTCACTGCTGCTGCTGCTGCTGGAACTGGTCACACTTTTGGACCTGGGAGAGAACAAAGAGCTGAGCACAGCCCTGCCAGAGCCCATGGCACCGTGTTCTCTGCTCTGCTGTAATTATCCAAAGATCAATTTGTTGCCTTGAAAATTTCCAGGCCTCACCACCTAAGATGAATTCCTGTGCCCTCCCTCCCTTTCCCACTCCTGGATGAGTGGATTTTGGCCATTTGAGCAACGGCAGAGTGGCCTCAGGGCATGACATAGCCCAGCAGGACTGCAGAGAGGGGCAGAGAGGGAAAGCTGGCCAGGATCTCGTTCCCAGCCCTGAGCAGGGGCTTTACTGGCCTGACTGTCCTGTACTACCTGAGCTCTGGGGACAGTGAACCAGGCTCAGTCCCTGCCTCACCACTGCAGCAGGAATTCTGTCAGTTGTGACCAAACTTGTCCAGCGAACACATCCTACAAGCTCCTTCCTGGGCAGTTATTAATAAGGAAAACCAAGAGACTGTAAACAACCTTAAAGCAGGATACCAAGCTCCAGCCTTTTCTTTGAGAAGCAAATATGGCTAATTTGTGCCTGCTCAGGATCAGAAGGAGCAGCTGATCTCCTGGCAAGAGCCCAGGGTGGAGCACGCAGCAGAGCTGGGACACTGTGGTGGGGTCCTGCCACGTTCCTCACCATGGGGCTGCCGAGTCCCTGGGAAGTGCCCGTTCATTGGGTCACCCTGCTGCCAGCAGTTGTTTCCCACTCCACATTAATGTTTCATCTCCGGCATTTCAAATGCTTTGCATTTCGGTAGGAGCAGGGAGCCTGTCTCCCATGGCAACAGTGCCAGGAGTCCAGGACAGGAGAAGGAGCTGAATGGGAGCACAAACTGGAGAGGTTTCTCACCACAGCTCAGCTGATTGCTGTTACTGAAACCCAGTTCTTGCAGTAAATCAATCCCAAGTGTTTGCTCCTCCATTCTGCCACAGCTCACCTCAAATACCACTGGATTTGGAGCCTTTCAGTGGCCAGGGCAGCTCCGGGTGCCCCAGGCAAGACCTTGGTGGAGACTTTCCCTTGTCAGCAGTTTGCCAGGGGACCCTCAGAACACCTATCCTGTTGTTTTCATCCATGGAACTAGTGGGATTCTCAACCCTGCAAGAGGCAGAAGCACCAGCAATCCTGGCCCTTCCTCACTAGGACTTTCAAAATAAGCCAAGGTCTTCTGTGTCTGTTCAAATTAGCTTTAAAGGCACTGATTTAACAGAGAGGGTATTCCCCCCCTCCTGAAATTCACTGGGAATTAGAAATGGACACAAAATAAAAATGAATGATTCCTACTCCTCCATCCCTTACTGTTCTCATCAGTCCACAACACTAGCCCCATGTGACAGAAAAGAGAAGGCACACTCAGGTTAAGGTTAAACTGTGTTTATGTTCTCTTTTCAGGCCAAACTAAGGAAGCACATCCAAAACCCCCGTGCTTCAGAGTCGGTGCATTTCCTCTTCAGGCCGCTGGAACTGGTAAATCTTATTCCCAGGTCTCACTGGGAACTCCTTTTATTTCTAGTTCACACTTACAAGTAGATAGATTGTGCAACAGGGTTGGAAAACTGCTCACACCTGGCCACAGCTTTCTCAGGAACTTCCAGAAGTGATGCCGGTTGTTCCTGGCCTCTGATCCGGTTTGAAGCTTGAAGTAAATACAGGAATCCCAGCAAATATGAATCCTTCCACCCGGTCAATAAGGCATTACTGTGAACAAAAGGGGCAGCCAGCTGGAGTCCCCACTGGGAATCTGTCTGGTCTCACCTTCAGGCAAATACGGCTCAGTATTTGCACTGAAAATGCTTGGAAGCAGAAATCCCAACTTGGAAAAGGAGCCACAAAGGAATAGCAAGATACTTTCCATTTTTTGAAGTGTCAGCTTCTGACACTTCACTCGTCTGTAACAACAGCTCATTTGTAGATCAGCTCTTCCTTTGACTCCAATCCAAAAAAATCTCATGTTCCCTTGAACTGTCCAGTCTCCTTCAAAGACTTAGGTTGATGTTTCTTGCAGTGACTGTGCTGATCCAAGGATCAGCTTTGTCTTCGATTCCTGCTCGTCTGTGTGTCCCTGGTTTGACATTTTGACCGTTTCCTGCAAGTTCTCTCCTCTTTGTGTGGTTTGTGTGTGACTCAGATCATCAACAGCTGCGGTGGCCCCGAGCTGGCCCCGTCTGTCCTCAGCCCACTGCTTTCTAAAGACACCACCGATTTCCTGAGAGGACACCTGACACCCAAAGAGATAAACCTCTGGGATTCCCTGGGGGAGACATGGACCAGATCCAGGTAAGGACAGAGCTGCCATCTCCCCAGGCTCCCCACGCAGACGGGATGCTTGGATTCCCTGATGCTCCTGCTTCTTCTTTCAGGGGATGCCCTGAAAGACACATTCTTCGTGAATGTCCCCTCATATTCCTACTTTCTGTCCTAGAGCCGAGTGGCCCCGAGACACGAACATCCCCACCTACATCCCCAAATTCCACAACGGCTGGGAACCACCCACAGAAATCTTCCGTGGAGCTCCCTGGGAAATAGACATTGGACACTTGCAAGAGGAAGGTTAGTCCTGTGTCCCTGTCTCTTCACTCTCCCTCCCCCTTTTCCGGAGAAATGGAGCCGCAGGGGTAGTGGTGGCATGCAACAAGTAGTTGGCTCAAAACTCAGTTGGATCTGGTTGCCCCAGTTAAATACAGAAAGCAAATGAGGCTGGAAAAGGGCAGCAATAATGAGCCTCTCCCAATCCAAGGCAACAGCACCCTACAGCGTAACTGAGCTCCAGGGACACAGGCTTCCCTGGAGAACACCTTGACCAAAATCTGCCAGACCATGACTCATCTACCACTATCCCTCTCCTTTTCTCCGATCAGCTTTCCCCTTTCCTGGTAACACTGACTCCATGTCTGCCTTTCCAGCTCTCCTCAGCCAATGGATATCCTTACTGGAACTCCTCACTCAAGTGTGGCCAGACGGCTGAGCAGACACAGGTCGGGGATGCCTTCAAACAGAACATCACTCCACATGGAAATAGGTAATGGATCCGCACGCCCGGAGCTTTGGCTCCCGCCTCGGAACCTCATGAACGCACACGGACACGTACAGTGACACTGGGACGTTTGGGCATCCTGGAGACAACTCCCTGCCACTGTTAATAACCACCAAGGGAAGACAAAGATCAGCTGAGGGGTTATTCCCATAAGCACTGTCTGCTGTTTAACCCCCAGCAGCTCTGCAAGGAAAGGAATCGCAGGTGTTTTCCACCGCAGGAGGCAAAAATATTGACTGACTTCATCAGTCCATCCATAGGTCTTGTTTCCCAACATCAGCCCAGCAAAGTGACCTTAAGGATCAGGTGCCAAAGATGCTGCACTGCGCTTTGGCTCTCCATGTGTGTAGAGATGCTGGAATCATGGAATCACAGAAGGGATTGGGTGGGAAGGGACCTTAAAGATTATCCCGTTCCAACCCCCTGCCATGGCCAGAGACACCTTTCACTATCCCAGGTTGCTTCAAGCTCTGTCCAGCCTGGCCTTGGACACTGCCAGGGATCCAGGGGCAGCCACAGCTTCTCTGGGCAACCTGTGCCAGGGCCTCAGCACCTTCACAGGGAAGGATTTCTTCCCAATATCCCATCTAAACCCACCCTCTGGCAGCAGGAAGCCATTCCTCCTTGTCCTTTCACTCCAGGCTCTTCAAGTCCCTCTCCAGCTCTCTTGGGGCGCCTTTAGGCACTGGAAAAGGCTCTAAGGGCTCTCCAGAGCCTCCTCTTCTCCAGGCTGAACATTCCCAGCCCTCCCAGCCCGTCTGTGTAATGCTCTAGCTCTTGGAGCACTTCCTGGCCCTTCCTGTCTGATATTGCGCTGGTTTATTAAAGGAAATTCTGACTCTTTCTGCTATCTCTGTGTATTTATCTCCAAAGGACTGTGAGTACGGAAGAGTCATCCCCTATGTTCCTCAGCTCTTCTTTGGGGAACTCACCTATAAATGGAACTGCAGAAATGGGGAGGGAGGAAAAGGAAACAGGATGTGAATCGAGCACCTGCATAGTGACCACAGATGTCCACTGCTAGACAGACACTGATGTCAGGCAGATCATGCCCTCCAAATAGTGCTCAGAAAGAGAACAAGTTTGGGATTTCTGAAACTGCTCTGAATTGGATTTGCTTAAACAGATGTCATTAGTAAAAGCAATCAAAGAAAGAGTTTTGATCCCTCTTCCAAGCTGATGCCACTTATCATGTATCTTCCCTGCATTCTTCTAGGGAAGCTGTTTTTGATGTTGTCCTGTCCTTCTTTTTATAAGGGAGCAAAAATACTTTATTAAGTATTACTCTTTCAGTTTTGTTTCCTCTCATCTTCTGAGATACAGTAAAGTGAACATTCAGCAGAATAGTTTTGTATTTTTTGAACACAATTCTTCTTTTATCCAATTGAGGCCCTTCTGTGATCATGAAAAAACAGAAACTGTTGTGAACTACAGTTTACACTCATAAGAGGTTGACATGGGTCAGTTCTCCAAGGTTATTCTTAGTTCAACTGCTGTGTAAACTGTTGATGTCACTGACTGGAGGCTGCTCTTCAGGACATTATAGATATGATAATTATATGACAGAAAATGCAACATATAGTTGAATCTGACCTTCAAGTTCACTAGCTTAAAAAAGGAAAAAAATGTCTGTAAGAAATTTGCTGCTTTTCCCATTACTAAGATGTAATAAATGCCTTCAAGTTTATACTCAGTCGACAGCATATACACATGGACAGCAGTGCCCATCCATCTTCAAGCTAGGGTACATTTTAAGTCTCAATGATCACTGCCTCCAGAAAGCATTTTTGAGACAAAACAGGCAAAGTCTTTTGCATATCTAGACAATCATCCAATACTAGGATCTTCACTCCCACATAAACACTTCATGTTTTTCCACAGAGGAATCTGAGATAGATTTTTCTGAGAAATAACAAACCACCAAAAATTAATTAAATGACAAACAAGGGAAAAGCACCACTTCCTCACTCAGCACATTTTCCTTGATTTTCATTAAGCATTCAGATTTACAGATGCTGATATTGCCACAAGAGCAGTTTTTTTCTGGTTTAACTTCCTCTTCCAGTAGAGCAAGCACAGCTGCAAAATGCAAGCTCACTTCTAGGCTCTCTTACACATCACCAGTTTACCACATTCCAACCAGTCACAGCTGTGCAACACCCCGTCAGGGTACTGGGATTACTGCAGTGCCACAGACAGTTTAAGTGAGGCTCATGGAGCTGTACAATTTTAACTATGTTCTATATGTATAATTAAATGATGCATGACATGGAAATAAGCCAGCTGTACTGAAACTGAACAAACTAACTGCTCTGATGCAACAGTTAAGCATCTCATCAGTTCTAAAATGAAACAGGTTTAAAGCAAAAACAATATAGAGAACAGAATGCTTGACACTGTTAAATAGCATACTCAAAGGATAATTTTTGAACATTAAGGAAATGCACTCACCCAGTCAAATTTTCAAAAGAATTCCTGGCACCAAAATATTCTCTGTTTGCTTTTTCACCATGTTTTAAGAATGGATCACTCTGGGGGAAGAAAATCCTGTGCGCAAAACACTGCGTGAAACTAAACAATCCTTAAACATGGCTAATTTCCATGTGGAGCTGATGATTTAGCACTGTCATCCTTCAGCAGAGGAGAAAGAATTACCTGTCTTTAGTTTATTTAGGTAAGATGAAAAAAGTGAAGAGCGTGAATTTGATCTTGCTTCAATTAACTTCAGTGGAAAAACTCTTGCCATGACTTCAGTGAGAGTGAGACTGCATCTTAATTCATTCTATATGGAGAAAAACAAATCAGCTGAGAATAATGCTTTTGTTTATTAGATGTAAATTACTACCACAGTCGTTTTTAACAGTGCTAAGTAAATCCTGCTTTAAAAGCCAAACGTTGCCTTCAGTCCTGCTTATTCCTCTGTACTGTGTCACAATGCAGGATTCCTGGTCCTCTGACCAAGTCACCGCTGTCACAGTAAGCATGGCTTGCTCTGGGGAATGGCCACATTCCCACACGGGAATGATAGATGTTTGTGGATGTCACTGGTGACAATGTCCAAATCTGGGCTAGGGCATGCCCCCCAGCCAAGAAACTAGGGTGCACACTTTTGTAATATAAATGCATTCACTGAGAACACAGACTGCACTTACTAAAATGTCCATGAAAAGCAGCCAAGTAAATCAAATCAATAGGGTTAAATTTGCAATTAGGATTCTCTCTTTCGGCAGGAAAATTTTAGGATAGCCACAAATTGAGAAAAATTTGCTTTTTTTTCTTCTTTTTCTCAGAAGGCAATCAACCTTCTGGTCTGGCTATTCTTTACTTCTCCCCATGAAGTAAAATCTAAAAAGACACACACACGATATTTATGGAAGGACCTCCCAATGAATTAGGAAAAATTATTACTCAGAAGATCAAACAGAAACAAGACTGTCTACACTGTATGAATTAAACATACATGAATTAGGACACTGAGCCTTCCATTCTTTAGTAACAGAACTGATGCTGTCCTGAAAATGACATTAATGAATTAGACTGGTATATGAAAACCTTCTGCATCTGCTCTAGAGGTTGGAATGAGGATGTTAAATGAGGCAGCAGACAACAAGGACGTGCTGCTTAGGGAAGCTGAATATCACTTCTGTGCTTGTGGAGTTCTGCAGTTTGGATGAAGGTCACAGGTTATCTCCAGCTACATGAAAATGAGTGATAAATACACACTGTTGGTCTTAGACTGAAAGCAGTACTAGGCAAAGAGAGTCAAAATATGGAATATTACTCAAAATCATCCCCTGGTTTTCTAAAGATCATAATCTTCTATTAGAAGACAGTTTGTTACCTTCTCCTAATATTAAAGCTGTAATAGTAAAAGCACCTCAATCTTGTAGAAGTATCTAAGATACACAGAATAAGTAAGGTATATGCAGTGAGAGCACCCTAAAAACATCACAAGAGGAGTGACAATTTCTGGGATAGTAATGACATGAACGAGTATCTAAACGTTAAGTCTGAGTGAATAAGAGAATTTTTCAACTAATGGATCAGGGAAAATGTGAAAGGATGAGATATGTGATTAAAGATCATAGTGTATTCGGTTAACACAGGTGGAAAATATATGACTTTGATGCTGTACTACAACATATTTTAATTGATTTGTGTGTAGTTTTAGTTTTATACATGCACAATTTTTTAGAACACATCTTTAGACTGGGACAAACAATAAAGGAAATCCATTGTATGACTTTACATTGATCCCAACATCACTCACTGGAATATCTTAACATTTCCTGCACAGATTCCCATTCGTTAAGATGACAACCTTGAGAAGAAGGAAACCTGTAACTGCCATTCAGAGAAGGTCTAAAATTTCAATTGCTGTTTGAACACAAAGGAGCTTTGACATGCTGTGGTTTATTGAAGCACTCCTGCAGTTATAGACACATCTTTAACCACCCTACCCTCTCCCTCTTCCTCCATCCACCACTGATTGATGCAACTGGAAGCTTCAGTAACTGCAGAGCAAAGTCCCGCTTACTTCCAGCTCTCCTGCCCCAGCAAATGCTCAGCTCTTCTGGGAAGATGGAGCTATGCCATAAGCACATTGCACCTGAAAGGAGATTAAACCTTCCCTTCAAAGACACATGTGACCAGGTTTTTGGAACTGCCTGATGTGGCCAGTTCTCATCTGTTTTCCATAAAGAAGGAAAAGAGCCCTGTATTCTCCTCTTCATGAGAGTTCAAGTATGAATTCCAAAGAACAGAGATGCCAGGACTTGTCAGTGACATGACTAACAATTTTATGAGAACTGGCAAAACAGTTCATTTCTCCTACATCTTATTCTCAGAAACCTTGGAATTGTTTTGTCTGAAAGATTTGGGGGGAGGAAGGTGGACTTAATTCTCACAACTATATTAAATATTCAGTACATCTGATATTCTGTTGTCAACACGCAAAATATAGTTTAATTATGATAAGCCATACTGGAATCATTTACAATACATAAATGTGAAAAAACAGCATTAAATTATTTCTTGTTCCATGTGGAAAAATATACACCTTCCAACCCCCCAAGAAAGTAAGACAAGGCACAATAAATTCTGGTAATTCTCTTTCTTCTGACTTTTCAGTTCCATCACAGCTCTCAAAACTAAGATTTATGTGCTGTTTTGCATCTGTATCTGTTGTTGATTTTCCCCCCCTACAGGGATATAGGTGAATAAGTTTGGACAGGAAACGGTATCCCTCAAGCCAAACTGAAAGGTTTATAAAGTTGCTAAGAAAAGTTTGGGTCAGGGCCTAAATATCAATCATCTGCTCACTGTCTTTTTAAACGAGCTCAGGCATTTTCCCAACTGTTCCCAGCAGGTCTCTGCCACTATTTTAAACTAAGATTTCAGCCATTTTTTTTCCCCTGTGTTGACCTCACTAATTTTTCTTTCTCCCCCTCTTTACCTGCCAAAGGCATCCATCAGGATTTTGCCAAAGGCTATCTGCTTTTGAAGTTGAGAGGAATTCACTAATCGTGAGTGTCAAATCCACAGTAAATGCCATGGCCATATGGTATATGCTGCTTTTGGGAATTAGCTCAAAAGGCCTAGCTGTGAGAAGGCCGGCTGTATGTCAGGAGGGTTTTACTGCTAACTTTCATAACTCATGTCAGCTCTTTCAGTTTCTGTATGCATTGGCTTCAGGGAGTGCAACTGTTCCCTGAATTTATAAAAATGTTGTCAAGATCCCTTGATCTTGCTTCCTCTGTCTCTCTCGCACAAACACATCCAAACACATTTATATACACAGTGGAATAGCATGCACAGTGGCATGCAAATCTAGCAAAAGAGAAGCTTGTAAATAAATAGCATGTCATTCTGCTTACTCAATACATTTCTCTGGGTGTTAAACTCATGATAAACATATCATAAGCCCCGATGAAGGCTCTACAGCCTGTCCCATCACACCATCCTGAGTGTAACTCTGCAATGCATAGGAAGACATAAGTTTGAAAAACAGAGCAGAAATAGCTCCCCTAAGGGCAAGGGGCTGACATAGCTGAAACATAACTAACTGGAGAGCATTTGTTTTCACTAAAGAAGGAAGTGTCAGTGACACATCTCTGTGCCTGTGGAGGTGTACTGTACATTCAAAGCAAAAAGAAATCCACCTTCTTTAAAAAATTGGCCATTAATACATAAATATGTCTGTGTTGAAATCCCTCAGACGGTACCATTCTTAACAAGAACTACACACAAGACTAAGAAATTCTGCAGAGAATCACGCTTTTGTGATCCAAAGAGGCAAGGAGAAAGAAAACCACATATGAAGAGTTTAACATACCCACTTAGTGATAGAAAAAGAATTATTACAAAAATAAATGTCAGTCCCCTTGAAACACTTGAGTCAGCGCTCTCAACTTTCTCTGATGCTGTAGGAAGGTGTGAATGTCCTCCATGTGTCACATCATCCGCACCAGCCACACAGGAATGTCTCCAATGCACCTCAGAGCCTTTCAAGGACCACTCCCCTCTAATTTATGTAGAGTCTGTTAACATCCTCTTGGAGCAAACAGAAATAATACTTTTAAAAGACATTTATACTTCAGAAACATGTGCCCCGACACAACAAAAAACCCAGATTTTAATACTGCCCCGAGGCAGAATTCATCCATCTTTAAGGCTTCTATTATGTATTTCCTGGTTAGTAATACAAAAAGAACTGCTGGCAGTATCACATCGAAACCAAAGTGCCAGAATCAGAAAAACTACTGAAAAGTTTACCTTTATAGGAAAGCTTCAGTCTTGGGATATTTTGTTTTGACGTTCCAGTGACTGGAAGGAACAGCATCGCTAAAGACAGCAGGCTGCAGGCATGTGGCACTTGCAAAGCTCTCATTCTGCTCTCCTCTTCTGTATCTTCTTTTGTACTATGGTGAAATATCTCCCCACTTTTCAAACAATCCAAGTTTGATCTGGAAGAAAAAAAGAAAACATCTGTAGATCTGCTTTACTGCATAAGCAACAATTCTGTAAGCAAGCCAGACCTATTTCTAAAGAGCACCTCAGTTAATTTCTTTGCTACGAAAGTATTTTTCCTCTAGTACAAGTAAATATGTTTTGTTTCTTTAATACTAAATTTACACATTTTGACATTGGAAAAATATGTAAACTTTTCAGACACCAATGTCTAGCCTAGCTAACGTTTAAGCACAAATTAAATTAATGCAGTATCCATAAAAAGAACATTTGACATTCAAAAGTGACCATGCAACTTGATAGTTAATACCAGTCCATTGGATATCTTACATGTTTTATAACTCTTTTTGTCTCAGTACAACAGCTATTGTGTGTTTATGCTATGACTAGAATGAACTGTAATGTCTCAGATGCCATGGGGGTACAAGCTGAGTTAACAGTGAGTACTTACCCATCAAAAACTAAACTAAGAAAACTGGAAAGAGCAAGCAGTTGTGTTTAGTTTTAATAGAGAAAAAAGTCAAAGCGGATGATGGATTTAAAAGTGCTTTCAGTATGATATTTCCAGCAGAACAACTGCCTCAACTCATCCACCAAAATGTCCTATAAACTTTAATGAGTGTTTCAGGCTGGGGTCAATAGGCTGATATGGGATTTTGTTAGCACAGTGTGCAACTAAGCCAGCTTTGCAACACTTTTCACTTAGTAAGAATCATTCATATTCCATAAATCTTAAAAGTGTTTTACAACTGAAAGCAATTATCACTGCCCTTATTTTCCCTATGCAAAAACGGAACCATAAAGCTGCAGTGAACCTATTTCCTCAAGGTCACACAGCAAGCACAGTAGTTGAAAAGAAAACAGCAACAGCAGTCCTGCTGTCCTTTGTACCCAGCTATCAAGGATCCCTTTTGCCCAATAACTCGACTTTTGCACATGAAATTATTTGAAATGGCATCTTGAGTTCTGAAGGCAAAACTTCATGGTTAATAAATCACAGAGATCAGAGTATGAAAATATTTGTGAGACCAGATCCTTCCCCCTGCAAGTGCCTGATGCTAGAGGTCAAGGGAGATGGCTGGTGAAATGACAAATGTCAGTGTTTGAGTAATGCTGTAAAACCAAGGAGTAAGGAAATGTTATGGTTAGTCAAGAGATTAATGGCTCATGATGTGCCATGAAAATTCTTTTCTGAAAGGTACTGGAGCTGCCTGATTAAAAGAGCAATCCTAGTGCCCACATCAGCCAGCACTTGCACAGACACCAAAGGAGAGGTTCCTTGCAAGTCCATGAGAGATGCAGCACAGCTTGTGGCCCCTGAGCCTTTCCACTGGTCTGTTATTTGAACTCCTGCAGCACTGGGTCTTGCAATTCTGTGAGCTACAGCAGCACCCAGAACCAATTCGGCACCTCCTGATACAGGCAGTTCATCCTTCCTGGCATGAAAGGATGGAAACAGAATCCCTTCCGTTCTCTCTGACACAGGAAATCTTTCTCAGATGAAACTTGGGCTTTCTGAGCCTCCAGACTTTCGCTCAATAGCAAAAGACAAGGAAGTGTGCAAGAAGAGCATGATGGTGAAAAAGAGGGAAACAATGCGTAAAATCCCCAAAGCATAATTCCTATTGCAGAACACTAAGCTTCTTCCTTCTCAGTCCCCTCTTCAACACTCATATTCAGTGTCTGAATGCACTACTCTTGGCCAAGTGTGAGTACATATTCACGAAATGACATGGAGAGAAAACAGACAAACATGAAATGCCTGTTTCATCTTTCTCTTCCCTTTATTACAGTATCAGATCCTAAGAGAACACCCTTACTTCTTCTGTGCCAACACATCTATCTGAGGGTGGACCACGAAGGACTAAAGTGGATTAGACTATCCCAGGGTTAAATCACCTTGAAGAAATTTATTTAGAGGTGAAAAAGGGGAAAAGAAGGAGAGGGGACGAGGGGGAAGAATATATGAAGATGAGACACCAGCCCTGTTCATCTTCAGCAGGATGATAGTGACAAACCATACTTCAAAAAGAAGCAATTAAGAGGGAGCCAGTCTCACTGCAAGTATGTTGAGAAGTCACGGCCTGAAGGTCTGGGCCTCAGCCAACAGGGAACTCACCAAAGGATATGGGGCTCATTTTCTTGAGGCAAATTACTGTGAAGAATCAGGACTAAATTTGACTAAAAAAACAGTTGCATCAATGCACTGTCATTTGCTGAATTGATTGAGAATCAGCACCAAACTCGGCCCTTCGGCCATAGCTCACAACCTCACTTTTTCATGTAGGCTTTTTTTGCTAATGGGAACCTTCCTTTTTTCTTGGTTGGGTTTTTTTTCCCCTTTCCCCTTTTATTTGAATAATGTCTGTGAAAAACCATTTGCTTTCACGAGGCGGTTAGTTTACACTGGAGGCAGCAGCTCTGTGAGCTCGAGCCAACCCTGTCCTGTCTTTAGATTCATTGCAATCTGGCCACATTGTCACATATATTTTTAGTTTATGATGATCCTCTAATACAATTCCAGCTTCCACACAGAGTCCTTCCAACAGTCTAGCTCAGGTTAATGAACTTCAGGCCACTTCTCTTCTGCAGGAATTTCGAGGCCCAGGGGGTGGCTGTGCCCAAGAGATTTGCCAAAATCCGCTACGATTTCACCGCGCGAAACGCCAGTGAGCTCTCGGTGCTGAAGGATGAAATCCTGGAGGTACGTGACCGCTCCTGGAAAAGGTGTGTCCCCCAGGGGCAGGAGAGAGCTCGGGATAGCAACAAGCACCAACTCCATTTTCCCTGGTGGTATCTCAGCAGTGACACAAAGCTTTGCTCAAACCCAAAGCTGGAGCAGGCTGCCTGTGCTGTGTCGTGTCATTTCCTCAGCTCAAAGACATCGGTCCCATTTTAACCACAGTGAGGAGGGAGGACAACAACTCGCTCTAGAGCCCTGCTCATCCCCCGCTGGGTCGGTTCCTTATCACCACTTCCTCCTCCACGAGGATTTGTTTTCTCTGAAAAGCACCTTTCTCATAACCTTTCTCTTACTGCAGCACTGTTGGCAGCTGGACAAGGTGGGACGTGACTTGGGCTGACACTGATCTGTGACCTGAGGAAAAGGTTTCTCTGCAAAATGTGGCTTTTTATTTATTTAATTATTTATTTTAATGCAAAAAGACATCAGAAACTCAGTCATTAGGAAAAAAAGGTCTGGAGAAACAGGGACATTATGTAGGAACTATGAGTTCTTCAGCACGCAGAGGTGCTCTCCTGTTCATCCTTACGATACATTCTGATGCTTTCCAGGAAAAGTTTCAGTCCTGGATTGCATCTGAGAGCAACAGATCTGATTAGAGCTCCTGGCCTCAGTGATGTCCTTCTGGCAACTTCACCTTTTGGATGGTTCGGCCCCGCTATATCCTGGTTGTTTATGCCTGAAATCCCATTTTCCCACAGCAGATTTATTTTTGTCCCTCTCTCAGGTGTTGGAAGATAATAAGCAGTGGTGGAAGTTGCTCAACCGGAGTGGGCAGGCCGGTTATGTTCCGTACAATATCCTGGATGTGGTGAAACTGGAAGAGCTCAAACAGGTCTGTAGTCAGGTAATACCTGACTGGTATCAGCTGCAGGGCACAATCTGCCTCTGGGAATAATGTTGTCATTAGACCTCCCTGATTTCTTAGGATACTATGCACAAATCAGGACAGACCTTCAGAAGTAGACAAAGCCAGGAGATTCCTGAGTCTCCTATGATAAAATTCACATTTTGCTACGATCGTCTTCCCAAATAAGGCCTATCCTTCCTATTTGTGCACCAGCCTCCTGCTTTCCATATTTTTCCACATCAAGATTTTTCTTGGGGGCTAAATTAAAGATGGACACTTCCCTCAGCCAGTTCAGTTCAGCACCAGGAACACGTTACTGGAGTGGAGGCAGATGGAAACACCATCTAAGTGAGAATTAACTGAATACTGCAACTTGCACTGCAGAAATGTGGAGCTGGAGTGTTCTAAACACCCTAGGGAAGCATGGAATTGCTTCCCCATTTTGGTATTGCAGCGTTTGGGCAAAGCCTAAGGCGGCCCAGCAGGCTTCTGGATAAATCCCTGCTAGTTTAATCAAAACGTCAAAAAACTTTCCAGTCCGCTCCAGGCCCTTGGCAGTGGTCCCGCTTCACATCCCAGCTACGGAGCAGTGAGGCTCTGCCTTCCAATGAGATCGAACACGTTTGGCACAACTAGGAATTCCCTTGCGCAAACTTCAGACTTTGCTTTGGGTTCTTCATTCCCAGAAATTAACTTCTTCCATGCAGCTCCACCTGAGGTCTCCCCAGCCCCACATCAGCACAAGGAGAACACGGCAGTTTGTCCCTCCGTGGGTGTGAGGCAGAAAGCTTAAGAAAATTAAAAACGACCAAAAAAAATTCTTACTTTTCTTTCCCTTTCTAACCAGTCTAACCAGAGGTACAAAGGAGACCTGAGCCCCAGGGGCTATGGCCCATCCAGCCCAACCCACAAGCTGCCTGCCAGCTACGCCGGGGATAAGTGGGGCACTGAGATGTTGTCGCGCCACTCTGCACAGGACGCCAAAGAACGCACGTGTGTGTCCCACTCTGGGCTCCCCTGGGTTTGGGCGCTCGGGGGACCAGACCTGCCCAAGGGGCTCCCCTGCACCTTTTACTGATCACAGCAATGGAGCAGCACTGTGTCTGGAGGCCATTCCAGGCAGGACAAGAGCCAAGAGAGCAGCCCTGGGGCTTGTGACACCTCCGGGGCTCTCGGGCGGCCCGGGCCGAGCAGGGCAATAAGTGATCACCCCATGCCTCCTTCCTCCAGTTCTAACTTCCTCCTCCTCCTCCCAAGGAGAGAGTTTCCTTTCTCTTCCAAAATGTTTAAGTGTGTCTAAGGAACAGCTCAGGTCAATCCCTTTCTCTCACTTCCTTTTGCTCATCTCCCGGCACACACACAGTGCCCGCCTGGCCGCTTCCTTCATGTGGTTCCACAGAATTCCCGGCCAAACAGGAGATCCGCATCACTCCCTCACCCTGCACGTGCTGTGGGGCTCACAGAGCAGGAGAGAGATCAGGGGCCCTGCTCACCTCACCCCTTATCCCACCCTGTCCACTCCTGGAAGCAGGAGCCCTTCTGGGACGACAGGAAGCCCCACAATACGAGGACACAAATCTGTTCGTATCACTGAGTTATTCTCCACAGTCTTCAGGAGTTTCATGGGGAAAGTGATACTGGATGAAGAGTCACTGGAGTTTTCACAGAAGCACAGGATGCCCTGGGCTGGAAGGGACCTTCAAGCTCATCCCATCATGAGTGTGTTGCTCATTCCCAGTTTGTGCTTCCTGCCGCTTCTGTTCTGTTGCGGAGCAAAACCTGGAGCTCTGCGATCAGCAAATTAGTGACTAGAAGCAGCAGAGAGGACTGAAAAGGTCTCAATTCCAAACCTCCAATTGTAGATTCTCACAGAACTGTGCTTCCACATCAGGCAACAGCCAAGGGGTGATGGGAGCAAAATAAATGGCAACACAGGGGCACAGGAAAATGGGAATCACTTTTCTGGGCTGAATTTAAATAAGAATGTTGAGCCACATCCCCATTTGCCTTACAGTTTCCCCACAAACATTTAATGGCATTTTTGACTGAAGACTTGCTTTCATTCCCTACTTGTTTCTACAGAACTTATTCACCAAACGGATGAGCTGAATGACGAGCTGCTAAAGAAGATCACAAACAATAAAATTCAGCCTCCCCACAGGAATTTCAAAGTGGAAAAGCCTCAGCAAGTTTTCGTGCCCCTCACCTTTGAATCCAGCACTGAAGAAGTCAAAGCCTGGCTGGAGGCCAAGTCATTCAGCAAAGAGTAAGATTTGCCCTATTGCCACGTGCAATGCTCGTCCTTCCCTGGAGAAGGAGCGGGGGAGGCCACCGGCACCATCTCACCTGGGACAAGCCACTTGGATTTACTTACAGAGCCTGTGTTGCAAATTAGATTTCAACCCTGTTCAATCCAGGCTCTATAACCAGAATGTTCAGAGCCCAAAGTCACTCCCTTTCTCTGGTATAAATATTTTCTTGGAGATAAACAGTTAACTAACTAAATCCAAGGCCTGAAATGCTACTGGAATTGCAGCTGCCACCTTGGAACAGCCCCAGGGCCCCGTGATATGGTCCCACTGCAGCTCCTGGCCTCCCATCTCCAACTCCTCACCTCTGGCACGAGGCCACGTGCAGCACAATCGTCACCTCCCTACTTTGTGTCTCCCCAGGACCGTGGAACACCTGGGCATCCTCACCGGAGCTCGGCTCTTCTCCCTCAACAGAGAGGAGCTGAAGAAGGTGTGCGGTGATGAGGGAAACAGAGTCTACAGCAAGATCACAGTGGAGAAAAACCAGCTGGAGGTAAGCATTTTTCTGGATAATTCCTGCTGGAATGGGGGCTGTACCAGCAGCGTCAGATAGCTCATTAAACAGGCATTTTAAAAAATACAATTGTGGGGAAAAAAAATGCAACCAAACCTACACCAGCAATAAAACACACGTAAAAATTCCGAAGTGTCTTTTGAGCAAATCTGTAAGATCCCCCTGTTTCCACTAATTAATCTGCTTTTTACTGATATCACTTATCTCTTTGAAACTAGCTCTACTTTTACAGCATTAATTAAATACTGTCACTTAACTGCAGCTTGAAGTTCAAATCCAAACTGCCTGTTTTGTTTCCATTCCAGAAAAGCAGAGGGGAGTCGGAGCTCCAAGAAATCACGAAGCGCCGCCAGGAAAGGATTGATTCTGCAAATTAAAGTCTCTCTGCTTTATTTCAGCTCTTAGCCCTAAGTAGTGCAGAAAAAAAGGGAATGAAAGCAATGATTCCTGGCCCAGGCCAGATGCAGCAGAGCTCCCCTTGGGGTCCAGCTGCCATCAGAGTGACAATTCCTTGAACACTGTTGGGAAGGGTTGACAATAAGACCATGTCCCACTGGGAAAGGTGTTTTAATTTTGCATGAAGTATTTTTTTTATAACTATATATTTTATACTGAAATTTTCCGTGCATGCGATCAGAGCAGGATTCACACGGGGCTGGATGTACAAGGGCTGGCTTCAAGCAAAAAAAGACCCCCAAAGCTTTTCTCCGAGGGCTGTCCCCTGCTCCCCACTCTCCCCTGGCAGAGCAGGCGTGGCACACAGCACAAGAGAGGCCAGCCTCAAGGCTTGGAGCCTGGAGCAGAGGAATAAGGCTTTAGAACCCTGCAATGGTTTGGGTTTAAGGAAAGGACATTAAAGCTCATCCCATTCCACCCCCCTGCCATGGGCAGGAATGCCTGTCACAAGCCCAAGTTGTTCCAAATCCTGTCCAACCTGGCCTCGGACACTTCCAGGAATGGTGAGTCATGACCTCTCTGGGCAACCTAACCCTTTCTATTTCCATTTCCATTTCCTCCTCAGTGCAGGTGTCCCCTGCAGCCCACGAGCACAGGGCCGGTGACAACTGCCTGTCCTTGTCCTGTCCCCCTGTGCCCCCTCGTTGGACAAGGCTAGAATGGCAACACACATTCCCAAAGTCTGGCTGCTTCCTTAAATCCATGGACCAGCTAGTGCTATCTCTGAACAGCTGAAATGAGCTTTCAGTGCCTAGAAATGAGCAGGAATGACAAACAAAGGGATTTGAATCTGGAAATAGGTGAGTTCCACCCGCCCACCGCTGCTGATGCAGAGGCTGGGGCTGGGGGCAGCTGTGCAGCCCTTCCCTGGGGCACGGATCCTGCACTGGAATGTTGTGGTGGTGTTGCCAAACCGGGCCTCAAACCAGGAGAAGATAAGCCCTGACCGTTTGCTCCCGACCCAGGCACACCCACAGCCCTTCCCAGGGTGTTGGTCACTTGTCCCCATCTTCACATTTTCACTGCAAAAAGTCAGCTGAAATGATTCCCAAATAGCTGAAACCCCAAAGCACACTGGGAAAGGCAGGTTTAACACAAATTAAATGGCCACAAGAAAAAAACCCCTCTAATTTAGCACAGGGTGTTGCTCTTTACTTCCCGTTTTCCTTCATAAAGTTATGTGCATTTGTATATAGCAATCTGTAAATAGGGGTGAGGAAAATCCCTCTCCCTAGAAGCAGAATTAAGTGATTATGCTTCCAAAATTTACTCACCATTTCAAAACTCAAGCAAGCAGCGTAGTTCCTGTCCACAGCAAGTTTGGCACATTGCATTTCTAGCTCTGTTTGACTGACAGACCAATCTGATTGCAAAGCAGTGAAGCACACAGAGCTCCAGAGCTGCCCACAGCCCAGGGACAGCTGGGTTTTCTCTCTCAGCACATGCTGAGTCTTGGTCCAAATTTGTGCCTGTCATTGCACATTTAATGGAAAAAGCTTTAAAACAGCATCTGGGGAGCTCATGTCTAAAACTGAGAACACCAGTGCACCTTAGTTTTGGCTTCATTCTTAAGCGTCTCCAATGGATAATCTGTTTTCTTCATTTGAAACAGGACACTGCTCTCACCAGCAGAATTAGGGTGCAGGCAGGGGAGGATCCTGGGTTTAGTCACAGCCCTGCTAGGATCTGAGAAGGGCACTCACCTTGTCAGGGAGGGATGAAGAGGACAATCCTCCTGAGAAGCCCTGGCTCCGGATTAGGGTGGAGATGGGAGGCAGGATGGCAAGCACGGGAGGCGAAAAAGTTTCTAAAATGAAAATAAAAACGAATGTTGAGCTAGGAAACACACCATCTTCTAGTCCTGGGGTGTAGAGGAAAGCAAATCACAGGGAATTACAGTTATCTGGGATTTTAAGAGGAGTGTACATGACAGCTCTGTAAAGCCGGGAGCCACGGGAGCACTTCCTAAAACAAATAGCTCAGTAGACCTTATTGCAGAGGCCACTTTTACAAATTTCCACGCGACTGAGCTGTGCGTCTGTTCTGTTTGTACTGCCTGCAGACACTGCTATAAAGTACTGTACATTGATGTAACTGAGCGAAGGAGACAATGATATAACCATGCACTGTACAAGATTTATTAAAATAGTTAAGTTATAACTCCATCTCCGTCTCTTTCACTGGGTTTTCATAATGCTTTGTCACTGAGAGTCTCAGAAACTCAGCAGAATGTCTGAAACCACACATTTCCTTTTGGGTTTGGGGACTGACATTCAACAGGAAGGATGTTACGGCCTGGATAGCTGTGTCTTAAGAATAGGGGCAAAGCATGAGAAGGCTGCACAAAAGCACATTCTTGCCTCTCTGGAAGGGGAACGACTGTGGCAGCTGTCCCAAGTGGAACCATACAGAAAGAGGGAACAGCATAACCCCATGACTAGGAGCCTGTTACACGGATTCTCCAACATTTCCAGCCAAGAGCCATCCTGTTTCCAGAAGCAAAAGTTTGTCTTCTCTTTTCCTTAACAATTAAATTACCCAGCTGAAATAACTGGTAATTCCTTCTGTAGATGTTTTGGAGAGTACAATTTCCAAGTGGGCCCACACTAACAAGATCACCTCTTTTACAGCCTAAATAAAGTTCAGGCGAACCACGAGCCCAAAACACCTGCCTTACTGGGCCGAGGGCTCTCTCAGCGCCTGGAGCTGCACTCGATAAACCATTTCGAACCTTGCCACAACGGCGGGGAAGGGAGCCCAGAGCGCTCAGCTCCTGCAGCGGGGCACCACCGACGCGGCCCCGAGCCTTCCCTCACGGCCGCCTCCCTCAGGGGCTGCCCGCCGCCACCTTGCGGCACCGGCCGCGCCCGGGCCCCGCGCGGCCACGAGGGACGGGTGGCTCAGGGGCGGGTCGGGCGCCGTACCGGCCGCGGGGAAGACTGCCGGGGGTTCTGGCGACACGGAGACTCCGGGGACAGGAGGTTCCGGGCCCGAGAGATCTCGGGGCCAGGAGACTCCCCCGATACGCTCCGTCGGGGACGATGGCGGCGTCACGGTCGCCAAGGCGAACCCCCGCCCGGCCCTCACGAACCAGCCAATCAGAATCGCTCTCCCTCCCGCTGCCCCGCCTCGGCTCCTCCCGCGGCCTCGTCCGTCTCCTGTCCGCGCTCCTGATTGGCCGCTGCCGCCCAGCCAGGCTGGGATTGGCGGCGGGCGGCGGGAGCGCGCGGGCCGGTGGCCTTCGGGCACGTACCGTCCCTCCTGGGCGCGCGAGTCCCCCGGAGCCGCGGACGTGTCGGTGTCCCCCGTGAAGCGGCAGAAGGTGGAGTCGGCGCTGGACCAGCTCAAGCACCACACCACGGTGGTGGCCGACACCGGGGACTTCAACGGTGAGAAGCGGCATGAGGGGATCCTGTCTCCGCAGCTTCTGCTTAGCCCCCTCTCCCGCCCCTCTTCACGGAGAGTGGGCGAGCCCGGCCGAAGGGGCGCGCGCTGCGGGGACCGACCCACCCTGGGGCCGGAGGGGGGGCGAGCGGGACGGCGCTGGGTCTCCATCCCAGGGCAGACCCCGCCGTGATTTCTCCCAGTTTGCCCTCGAGTGTGCCCTGACCACTCCGTTCAGCTCTGCGTGCTGTCAAGGAGAAGTGCCAGACTGAAGCCAGGCTCTGCTGTTCTAATTAATTTTGGGTTTTCTTCCAGTGGGCTGTCTAGATCTGGGACTTGTTTGGGGTTTTTCAGACTCACGCTTGGACGGGGCTTGGAGCAGCCTGGCCCAGTGGAAGCGAGTGGAACTGGATGAGCTTCAAGACTCCTTCCAACCCAAACCATTCCAGGATTCCATGATATGCTTAAAAACTGATTTGGGGTTGGAGAGAAAGAAGGGAAATGATGCTTTTTATTTGTTTTACTTGAGCTGTACATTGATCTTCTCCCTTTTTGCATTTCCAGGATGCAGAAAGTGAGAAGGAACTTGAGGAGATGTGCTCGGTCCAAGAGAAATAATTTTGAAAAAACTCATCTCACTGGATACTGCAGCAACAGTAAAATCCCAAATGGATTTCATGATCCTGACAATTCTGAGTGCACTTCAGGGATAAGGCACAAGATCTTACAGAAAAACAGATGCAGCAGCACACATCCAGGAAAACATCTTGGAATTAATGGCATAAAATCGTGGTTTATTTTCCTGCATCTGTTTGATTTTAGGATCCCTAAAAATGTTACATTCCTAGCATCAGGGGTCAGGGGGTAATTTAGAGGTAGTTGGTGATAAATATTTTTGGTTATACGTAGGGCAGATATTTATGCCTTACATAACTCTGTAATATAAATATGTGTTATATATTAGGGCATATAGCTATCTATTTATATATAACCTATTTTTTATGTGTGCCCAGATATAGTTTATATCAGACACTGTGCCTGTCTGAAGGCCTTGCTACTGCGCTCCTAACTCATTCCTGAGGAAAACATCAGGCAAAAGTTGTTAGGTTTAACTGGTTCCTCTTTTCCTTAATAATTATTTTACTCAGTTGGAATAACTGATAACAGCTGTTAGAGATGTGCAGTTCCCAGTGGGACCAAGGCACTTTTTTGCACAACGCAGAGTGGCGTTTAAGGTAGTCAGTAGTCAGAGAAGTGAGGATTAGGATTTTGAATGCTCTTGGGCAACAAGGCTGGCCAGAGATCCCTCCTAACTCACTGTGGGACAGCAAAAACCCCACAGCCAAGGGTAACCAGGGATTGTGGGGATGGAGAATTTAATGGCATCAGGTGGCAGCAGTGCCAGTTCAACTGATAAAAAAGTAAATCCACGCCTGCTCTAGAGGAGTATTGTTCCTGGACGTGTGTAAATACAGGGACACCTCTTTACTCTCAAGTGAGGGAGGTTTGTGGTTGTGGTGCCAGTTCACCCTTGAGAGTTCCAGGCTTTATTTCAGCTCCCCTAGCCCAGCCTGATGTGCAGCAGTGGTGCGAGGGCCGGAGCCGTTCGCTGGCTCTGGGAACGCAGATGCCATCATGGCCCAGTGGGGGGGGGGAGCTTAGGCTGTGGTGGCAACCTCAGAAAGGGATCAGATGGCTCCTGGAACTGCCCAGAGTGCAGGAAGGGAGGGGGAACTGAACTGCTCCCACAGACCCCTGCTGGGCTATGGTTCTGGGCCAGGCCCATCAGAAAAGTGGCAGCATCAGTGGCACCTCAGTTGTTACTGTCCTTGGAGCTCTCAGGATCAGGATGAAATCATGTTCATGCACTACTGGGAAAGCAGGGAGCAGGATCAGTGCTCTAACTCTCTACACTCTCTCTCCAGGAGTGCCTTGGGTCATGGCAATTTCATGTGTGGAATAGTTTCCTGTGTCTGCCTGGGCAGCTGCAGTTATTGCACAGGCATTCAGGGCTGACAGTTCCCTGCAGGGAGAGCTCAGCACATGTGCCCAGAGGCAATCGCAGCATCTGCAAGAAAGAAAGAAGCAGCAAAAGGTGATTGCTTCTCTTTCAAAGTTATTTCAAGTGCTCACACCCAAACCAACCTTTGCTCTTGATTCTGGCCAGGTGCATGGTGAGCGCTGGGCACAGGTCATGTCATCCATGCTGGTGTGAGTGATGCTTTCTGGGGGAAAGCAGCTGATCTCCAAAGTTCCCTTCCTGCCCTGTGCCTGATCTGCACAGGAGAAAACCTCTTCCAGGAAGGGATTGTGCTCCCTCTAATGCCATTTGCCCAGTCTGTTCCATGGGGATATTGCCAGCCTGGGGCAGCAGAGGCACACGCAGCTCTCAGCACTCTCTGCTCCAAGCACAGCTCTGGGCTCCTTTGCACACTGCCTCTGCCATGGGGGTTTTCTCCAGGAGAAGCCAAGGAATTGCTCATGGAAGGGTGCAGATTAAGTTATCCCAAAGGGAAGCAAAGAATAAATATCTCATTTTTCCATCAAAATGCTCATGCTCTTTCCTACAGATTATTTCAAGTTTTTCCCACAAGCTTTGCACTACCCATCATCCCATTTTTACCCCCAAAAGTAATTTTCTCTGTCCTCCAGAATGTCTCAGTGTCTATCCCCAAAATTTTCACTGTGTCTCTGCAAGTGACTACCTCAGTTTACCTCATGCTGTTCATTCTCTTCCCTGGGGATTGCTTCAGATTTTCCCTCCAAGCTGTCCCTGTCTGTGCACTTCTGATTTCTTCTTTTTTACAAGAAAGTATTCATTCACTACTCTGGAGATTAGCTCCAGTTTTACCCCCCCAAAATTGCCCTAACATTCACTAGTCATTGCCTGATTTTTACCTCACTATGTTCATTCTCTCCCCCTAGAGATAACCTCAGGTTTTACCCCCAGTATTTTCCCTACCTGCCCACTAACTATTTACTCTTTTTGACCTATAAATATTCTCTTTCTATCCTGGAGATTTCATCAAGTTTTACCCTGAAATATTTCACTATCTTTCCAGTACTGTCTCACTTTACCTCAGGATGTACGCTCTCCCTGCCACACATCACCCCAGCTTTCACCTCCAAAATTATTGCTACTTGTCCACTACTTATTACCTGATATTCACCTCAGTATGTCCATTCTCTGCCCAACAGGTCATTTTAATTTCTACCCCCCAAAACTTGTCCAACCTGTCACCTAGTGACTGCCTCAGTTTACCTCAAAAATGTTGTCTCCCCTAGAGATTACCTCAGACTTGACCCCCACATTTTTTCCCTATCTGCAAGTTACTACCTCCATTTAACTTCAGTATGTTCATTCTCTGGACTACAGACTCAAGTTTACTCTCAATCTCCCTGCCTCTCCAACACTGATTACTTCCTTTTTACCTCAAAAGATTCATTTATTTTCTACCATGGAGGTTACATCAAGTTTCACCCCCAGAATTCACTAATACTTCCACAACTGATTCACTCAGTTTACCTCAACAAGTGTTCATTCCCTCACCTAGAGGTGACCTTGTATTTTACCCCCAAAGGTTTCCCTACCTGTGCACAACTGATTGCTATAGTTTACTTCAAAATCTTCATGCTCTCCATTACAGGTCACCTCAAGTTCACTTCAAAAGTTTTCCCTACCATTTCCATTAGTGATTATCTCAATTTTTACCTCCAATAAGTCATTCTCTACCTACAGACACTGGATAGTAAATCATACAAAGATCTAAAACACTGCACAAGAAACAGCAGAAAGTTTTCCATAAATAACACAAGTTCCTTTTTTCCCCTCCTCCGCCTAGGACTGCTACCAGGAGACAGGAGAGCTGCTATCAACACTCAAACCTCCCAAGCGTTGTTATTGCTCAGAGAGCTGCGCTGGCACTGAGCTACTCCCATGCGCCTGCAGGGCTCTGGGGAGGGGGAAGACGACCTCCCACTCCTGCCTGGAGAAATTTCAATGCCCTAAAAAGTCATTTCCCTTCTCTCTCTCTGACCCACGGCCAAAGCAGCTGTGTAGAACAACATGGACTACTCATGGAAGGGATGATTCAGTTGTGGGAAAAACGCTAAAGAAGGCCTATCACCCCAAATTTCAGGGTGAAAACACACTGCTTGTTAACAGGAGCACACAAACTCATTTAAACCAGAGAGCAAACTGCACACCAGGAAAAGAGCTGAAAGATAGGCCCTGCCTTGATTGATAATTCCAAAGGAAATTCCCCACAGATCATAGGCAATTACCTATAATTTTACCTCCCTAATCACTGGATTTCTGACTTGGGTTGCTGTGGAAGTGTTTCACAGATGCCTTGAGGGGTCAGGGGCTTGGCTGGATTCTTTGTGGTTAGTCCTGACAGGCCCAGGCCAAACCCACCCACCTGCATTGCTGCTCCACCCCAAATTTGCATGAAATACTGAGAACAGGTTATAAATACTCCCCTTCTCTGTCCTTCCTGACACATCCATGGAGCAAATGTACTCTATCCATTGTTCCCAAGAGCACCTCTCCAGCCCAAATCCCAGTTTTCACCAGCACAAACCAAACAGACCTAAGACAATTATTCCATCAGTGCCTGCAATTCTGAGCTCCCTGTTCCCTGCCACTCACACAGCAATCTCACCTCAGCCCAGAGACTCCCTGTCCCCAAAGGGAAACACAACCTGATAGGGCACAGCTCTGGCACCACATTTCCCCTTGTTCCTGGAAAGCCCAAGTAAATCCAGTCCCTCAGACCTTGCATCCCTGAACACCAGGAGAGCTGGAGTTTTACCCAGATCCCAGTGCCCTGCACGGCTGCGCTGACACGAGCACAGGCCGATCGCTCTGCCCAGCACCATCCCTCATTCTCCTCCCATTGCTCCCCAAGTGTCCCCAAACCACCCCAGCGTGTCTGTGCCGGGGCCAGGGCCCGCCCCAAGGCCAACCAGAGGCTGTCACCCAGCCCTGCACCAGCTCCCACCCCTGGGAGAGCTGGGAATGCACTGAGAGCTCGGCTCCCCAGTCCTCAGACACACAAATAATGCCCAACCTGCCCCTCTGGGCACAGCCAAACACCACAACTCCATCATCCCCAAGGAACTCTGGCAGTCGCCTCTTCACCTCTGCCCTTTTCCAAAGGACACAGGTAGGACTGGGCTGTCAGAAATGGTATTCCCTAGGCAGTTCATCCCAGCACAAAGGAGAAGAGGAACCCTGTGTCCCTCTGACTGACCCCACAGCATGGGCAGGACCAGCTGGGTTCTTCATATTCTAAATTTTAAAATGAACTGAAGAACCTGAAAGGCAAAAAACAACACACATATAAGGTTAGAGCCAGTCAACACACACAGACAGACACACTCTCAGACACCCCTTCTTCAGCTTACACGCTGACTGCAGCCCTTACTAGAAACACTCCCCCCAAAAGAAGATGCTTTAACATCTTCTTCCATCTGCTGCTCCTTGATGTGGAACAGTAGATCCTGGGAAAATTGGTAGCATCAGTGACCATAGGGATCAAAATTTGCCTTAGGGACCTGCAAGACAGCATGAGGCAGTCTGCAAGTAGCTGACAGCTAGGAGTTATCCCCACACCAGCCCCATAAACTTTCTACCCAAAAGCCCATAGACAGGAGAGGAGAGTTCTAAAACTGTTCAAACTAGCCAGGACTGAATGTGCCAGGGCAGGGCAGCTCCAAGCATAAGTGGCACATGGACACACAGTGCATCAAATATAAGCAAAGATGACATGAAGACTTGAGATAACGCTTCAGAAGATAAATTTTTGAGACCAGGATGCTTTGAGGCGACAGAAGCTACAAAACTACTGCAGTGAGGAGGGTCTAGTACACTTCATACAGAAGTCCAAGGGAACGGCACATGAAAAAAAAGATACTACCAAAACTGAGAAGGAAGATGGATAGGAACACCTTGTGTACTTCTTCTGGTCTCAAAAAGCAAAACCATAAAGATGCCAGAATAAGCCCGATCCAGGAAAGTATGCAAGTGCTCCTGCTGCCAATATGGCCCATAACGATGCCTGTAAAGCATTGAGACAACACAAAGCCCTATGACACTGAAGACAACGGACACAGACCACATCACATAGACACAAACTGAAACTGCCCAGCAGTTTTACCTGATGGACCCAAGATTGCTAGTGCAAGATGAGCCAGAGGCTGATGACGCCGAAGGAAAGAAGGCTCTATGGCAATAGTACGTGACAGTAAAAGGTAAACTCCTTATGAGAAGTTAGTGCCAAAGCTGGTAAGAGGATGCTCAAGAAGTGCAGTAGGCCTAGAGAAGGAGGCAACGACTGCCAGCTGATACAAAGGGATCCCTAGAGAAGGATTCTGCTGCCAAAGGCTGAAGTGACATCACAAAACATGACCGACCCACAAATGGCCAAGATGCAAGATGTCCACGTGCTTGCTATGCTCAAAAGTGCTCAAAAGCGTGGCTACACTGAAGAGTAGGCACAATTTATACCATGGCAATCGTGCCAGACCCGAAGGCAGGCTCCTCGGGTGAAAAGATGGACAATGACATCGAGACTCAAAATCCAATGATGCAAAGCTCACGAGAACATGGAGATGGGTTGGAACTGCCCAGCCCAGCAAAGGCTCGAGTGATGCTGAAGAGAAACCCTCTCTCCCTTAACCTCCAAGGGGCCTGGCCCACTACAGCCCTCTCCTCTCAGCTAACTTCAAATTGCCTCCTGTGATTCCAAAGGTTTTTGCCTTCTCCCAACCAACAGTCCCCACACTTAGCTCTCTGAAGACCAGCAGACGAAATCCATCCTCAACAGAAAAGAACGCTTCAGCACCGTGGATGTCAATACATGGCCCACAGCCCACTTGGGTGGCTGCAAAAGATGGAGAATAATGACAAAATTCAGACTGTGATGACATGTCCCAGAAGTGACCCCTTGCACAATGCCTCTCTCCCTCATAACTGCTGAGGCTCATCGCTCACCTGCCGTTTCCAAACTTAGGCTCTGCACCTACTTGTGGTACCTAAGACAACAAAACAGAAACTGCAACTATTGCCCTCCAGAAGAATAAATGCACGGGCTGGGCTCCCTCTGCACCACTGGCCCAGGCTCACCTCAAATCTCCATCCGACTCCGGAGGTGGCCCGGACGATACCCGCAAAGCGAAAAGGGACACGCTTCGCATGCTGCCACGTACCTCTCACCTATCAGTCACCCCACCTAAATGCCAACTCACCTGCTCGCCTCTGTCCCTTGGCATGCCCAGGGCAGCAGCAGCACCTGCAGAGAAGCAAAGCAATAAAACATGCTGAGAGACTGAAACCACAGCCTCCCCGCTCCAACTCAAGTACACCACACCTACAGCTTAAGCTTGCACCCACCTGGCCTCCAGCATCCCCAGGGCCGGGACACCTTCCCAGTAGACCACCTAAAATGCACAAACAAAAACGGATGCTTAGAGCTGCACCAGAAACTGATACCCAAGCAGTAACAACTCATTCTGGCCACCAGTCACCGCTCACCTCGCTCCATCAACCTCGACCACTGATCTTCAGCATTACTTCCTACAAATAAAGATGAAGAACAAAGCTGTAACACAGTCACCATTTACACTTGCCCTGCAAAGACAAACGGTGACTGACCTTCCTGTGGGAACCACCTCACCTGGTATGGGGCACTCTGCCACAGATTCAATCCATCTGCATCTGAAAGAAAGTGATGACAAAAGTCAAAGTACTGCATCGTAACTTAGCAGCTCCAAACATTTTGTGTTAATCTAGAAATACCATCTTGAGTCCAACTAATCCCTACATTACAAATGTCAAGTCCCTAGGACTTATCCTATTACACCTACACCCAGACTATGTAGCAGGGCAAAGCAGCCCCAGGCCAAACACACAGACACCTGTGACACAGGAGATGACAAACAAGGGGATGCAACAAGGAAAAGAAAGTCTCAGCAAGAAGAATTACCAATGACATGACCTAGATGAAGCTCAAAGAACTCTGGCAGGAAAAGACCTTAACAGAAGGACTTATGCCAAGAACCGCAAAGATGGACGCCCGAGAATCGTACGGTTGGAATCCTCTACCTATCCTCACATTCTCCCAAGTCCTAATCTGTTATAAGGGATCGTTGCAGTGCACAGCTGTCAATACAGCTCAGAACAAGACTGTAAAAGGTGTCTGACTCAATAGTGCTAAAGAGAGATGCGATTCCCATGCATGTCCGAGCCTGCAAGTCAAAGGTTCAAGGGTACCAGCGTCGGGCCAAGGAACGCAAAGGAGCTGCTGAGGATGATGCCCAGCATTTCTGATAAGCCCCTCAAAGGGGTAAGGCAAAAGACATGTGACACAAGATGCCCACAATAGAGACACAGAACACACAATAGACAAGTGACACAACACGCACCAGGACTGCTCTGCCGTGCACACCTCAGCATTGTGATCAACAGCGAGACTTTGCCTTTACGTGGCCTAAGGGTCCCTCTCGTGGACATCCCCAACTCCAAAGCTAATTCAAAGATCCCTCCCACCAAGTCCTGACCCAGCACCCCACTCTCATCCCCCTCCCTGAGGTGTAGCCCTCGACTTAGCTCTCAGATATCCAGGGATGCAAATCCTCATCAGGTGCAAAACAAGGCCACCTCATCATCTGGGAAGTTCCTGCCCTCAGAGGGCTGTTCTCTCTCAGTCTACTACAATAAAGAAAACCAAACATCAGTGCCTGAACTCAGCAGCACATCAGCCAAAACCCAACAATTCCACTACTCACCGGCTCCTGAGAACGCCCCGGTCCTCGGCTCACACGCTGGGGCCGCACTCCGAGGCCGACGTCGCAGGGTATCCCTGGGTTAAGGGGAGACAAGGTGATGTGGCATTGCTGAAACTTGAGGGGACCCTCGCTCCTCCCTCCCTCCCCGACTCTCCACAACTCCTCAGCCATTGCCAAAGGCTGCCCAGATGGCACCTTCAAACAGAAAAGGTACAGGCTTCATCGCAGAGCCCTGTAATACTTCTGGAAGGCTCACAGGGACAGGCAGCTCAAGGGTGATAAACTGGCTCCATCAGCTGGTCCATGAGGGGGTTCAGCCCCTGTAGGCATAATACAAGTGGGCCACCTAAAACACACAAATGGATGCTCAGACATGAGCATGCTTTGAGCTGCCCCAGAATTTGGCACCCGAGCAATAACTGGTTGCGTCCACTGGTCACTGCTTACCTCACTCACTTGACCTTGACTGCTGATATCCAGGTTTACTTCCTAAAAATAAAGACAAAGAACAGCCCTGCAACATAACCAAAATGAAACACCACCCCTGAAAAGCTGAATGATGACCAACCTTCCCAGGGGAGAAGGGGCAAAACAAAATGGAAAGGCACATGCCCATGTAGTGTCCAAAAGGGTTGCATTGCCGAGATAGGTTCCACCTGAAAGTGCTCGACTGTGACCTCTTTCTGCAAGGGTGTCTGTCATGTTGGAGTAGCGATTTGAATGCTGCAGACCACCTGTAAAACACAAAAAAAAAAAAAATCAAAGGCTACTTATAGTTTCATCACTAATACAACAACTCCAGTAGCATCCAGTTCTGTGCTGGAATCAATACTCATCCAGCTCATGGTCCCCCCGGTGCCAATAACCTGCTGTGCCAAGTGCTTCGCATCTTCAAAATGAAAATCCCAACAGTGAGGTAAACATAGAGCCCAAAGTCAGGCCGTAGCTTGGACTTCAGGCACTGACCCACCTCGCTGCTGTGCTCCTCTGGTCTCCTCCATTCATATCAGGTTTACATGCTCTCCCTCTGCAAAAGAATTATTTGTCAAAGTTACCCAGACAGACAGGGAAAGCTTAGCCTCTCCCAAGTTCTCATTCCTCAAAGCAAACTGCCTAGGATCCCACAGTAGTCGGCCTTAGGACAAACTACTATGAAACTGCAAGACACCACTGCACCACTCCCACATCTCCACTGAACACCACACAGACTGGCCACAGTCACTCCATCCGAGGCGTGGCTCAGGCGGCTGAGCAAAGCAAAAGGCTCCCTGTAAAGTCTCCTTTCTTCTCCACCTAACCCCCCCCCCCCCAAGACTACTCTACAGAGCAGAGCAATTCCAGGCTAGACACAAACTCAAACAACACATTATACTACAAGCAGTGTGACATGAAGATGATAAAAAAAGCTCTCGGCAAGAAGAACAATGGCAAGGACAGGGACGACGCCAAAAGAGACAACTGATGATATGGCAATGGTGGATGAAAGAGGCTCTAAGGAGCAGAAGAAAAGACTGGAACAGTGACCTGTTCTAAGAACTGTCAGTCACAATGATCAAGATGGCTGTGAGAGACAAGGCCACATTTAGAATGCTCCCATATCCTGACAATCTTACAAGCTCCAGGACATTACAGCTCAAGGCTGGAAAGGATGGATGGCAGTACAGCCAGGAACAAGGCCTCCAAAGAGATGCGACTCAATGCTTTCAAGATGTGATTCCAAGATGTGGCCAAGCCCACTGGTAAAAGAACAAGTGATATTGGCATCCTACCGAGAAGTATGAAAGATCAAGAAGCTAGAGATGATTGGCCAATGCTTATGATGAGCCCCTTAAGGGTAAAAGGCAGAGAGATCTGATCCAAGGGAAGCCAAAGACACAGAACACACACCGGACAAGACAACACACACTGGAACTGCTCTGCGCTGCACACCCTACAGGTGCAGTCAAAAGTAGGGCTACTCCCTTTAGCTTACCTAAGAAGCCCCTTGGAGAGCATCCCTTTCCCCTACACTACTTTTTAAATCTCTCCCAGCAATTTCCAACCCACTACCCTGCTATCATCCCTTCTCCAGGCCCTGGCCCCCAACTTAGCTTTCAGATGACCGGTGATGAGAATCCACACTGGATGCAAAGGAGTCCACCTCAGCCATCTCCAAAGGCACTGGGATCACCAGGTTGGCCTCTTAGTCAGCTATGACAAAGAAAACCAAAATCAATCCACCAGTGTAGTGGCATACAAGCCAAATCCCAACAAGTCAGCTACTAACTGGGACCCTGCTCCCGCTCCCACTCATACTTGCAGTCCTTAACTTACCTATCAGAAGCCTCCATCTCCGATGTCATCTCTGACCCAGGGTAGCTCCCTCTTGCAGCACAATGAACCTGCTGAAACATTTGGAGTGTAATACTGACACAATCTGGAATTTCAGGAAATTGCAGTGCTTCTAAGAAAAACAAGGCAAAGGAAAAAAAAATACAAAAAGCACCAAGCACCTTAACAACCTTGAACACTCGATCCAAAAATCACGAACTATGCACTCAATGCTATCTTCTTCACAGTGTCTTCAAAGCCTCTATTGCTTTAGATGCCAAAAGCACCTGCTGAAAGAAAGCTGAAACAACCTGAATGACCCCCCCTTCATGGAAATAAAAAGACACCCTCAACCCAACTAACCCCACAGAAAGAATGAGCCTCTTTTTACCCAGGGCTGGGGTTAATATACCCCTGGCCGGGCCCGCCTCTCGTTCCCACAATGCCCGGGAAAAGGGAGGAGGCAATTTTACCAGAAGGGATAAAAGCACTGGGAGGAGCTGCAGCTGTTTGGCTGCTCTGCCTTAAATTCCAGGTGACTAAAGGGCTCTGTAGATGCCTTCTGTTTCACTACAGCTGCATCCACTGAAAGGGTAAAAAAGCTTCTTGTTTTGGCAGCGTGGACACATGAGTTGCATGATTCCTTGTTAAGTTCTGTAATTGTTCATTGGTGGCTATTGAGTCACAGGACTATGGAGGGTGGAGAAGAATAGTAATAATATACATGGTGTAACTCCTGTTGGGGTCTCTAATTAGGGATGTATTCATTATAAATAAAACTGAAAAAATAATGGGCTCTCTGGCAGCAGGAAGGTTTTGTGAGTGCTGGGCTTGCTCCCTTGTGAGAGATTAGGTGCCAGTACACAGCTAGAAGTGCCCTGAAGTACAGATTTAAATTCTTAAAATGCTGAAAAAGGGGGAGCTTCCTTCAATTGGACCCCTTAAAATGAGAGACTAGGGAGTGTTTGTCTCTACTTAAATAGATGCCATAGCAATAAATGGGTTCTCTCCTCTGAATCCCCTAAAATACTGGAAAAAGAGGGGTTTTCCTTACTTCAGGTCTCTCCAGTGATGGAAAAAGGGGGATTTCTCCCTCAATTCACACCCTTATAAAGGAGGGACAACCGGGCTTTCCCCTCAATTTAAACCTTGGGATGATGAAAATGGGGGAGTTATGCTCAATTCCAATCAATAAAATAGCATTGTCAAGGTTTTCCCCTTCTATTTAAACTGGAGAATAATGGAAAATGGGGATTCCCTGTCAAGTGATACCCCTAAGAGCATGGAAAAGGCAGGGTTTCCTTCAACTGATGCCCTTAAAATTGCAGAGGAAGGGGATTCCCCCTCAATTTAAACACAGACAATTATGGAAGTTTTTTTCCCTCCGTTTAAATCCCTTTTCTCCTCATAACCCCCCTTTTTTTCTGGGGGCACTGGGGAAGGGCTACCAAGATGAAAGGGGAAAGTGGAATGTTTCCCTGGGACCCCACATGCTGCCCTGCCTGCTCAGGTGCTGCCCCTTGGCACGAGGGGTTTTCCCTGGGCATTTTCTGGGAGCAGTGCTCTGTGCCCAGGTGCCTCCGGTTGCTCCCCAGCTCCTGCCGGATGCTCCGACCATTGTCCCTGGAGGGACACTCGGGATGCCCCCATTGCCCCTCTGGACCAGCAGCTCCCTGCACAGCTGTGCCCGGGGAACCCTCGGAGAGCGGCCTCTGGCAGGAGCCGCCCCCTCCTCATCCTGGCCGCTCACACCTGGGGCTGCTGCGGGCTGTGGGGTCAGCGGCGTCGGGGGCGGGCGGGAGGCGCGTGGGCGCCGGCCAGCAGGCATCGGCGGGGACACCTCCGTGCCGCGCGCGCCGCGCCTCTCCCACGAGAGGTCCCCGCGCCCCGCGGTGCCGTGCCGGGCTCTCGTTCCCCCCCCCCGCGCCGCCGCCGCCCCCCGCTCCCTCCGGCCCGGGGAGCTGCAGGAAAACGCAAAAGCATCGAGGAAGAGCGGGCACCGGAGCTGCCCGAGCCATCGGCTTGCCCGAAGGGCGGCGGCTGCCCGCAGCCGGGAGCAGCCACCAAGGATGGAGCTGCTGTTTGCCGGGAGGTGAGAGCTGGGGGCAGCCGGAGCCGGAGGCAGGCTTTCCCCGGGAGGTGGGAGCTGGGGGCAGCCGGAGCCGGAGGCAGGCTTTCCCCGGGAGGTGGGAGCTGGGGGCAGCCGGAGCCGGAGGCAGGCTTTCCCCGGGAGGTGAGAGCTGGGGGCAGCCGGAGCCGGAGGCAGGCTTTCCCCGGGAGGTGGGAGCTGGGGGCAGCCGGAGCCGGAGGCAGGCTTTCCCCGGGAGGTGGGAGCTGGGGGCAGCCGGAGCCGGAGGCAGGCTTTCCCCGGCAGGAGGGGCCGGGAGGATTTCAGCTCGCAGCGGCTCTCGGTGGGTGCTGGATGGAGCCCGGGCTGAGCCAGGTGGCCGGTGCGGGTGCTGTTCCTGTCCCCAGGCGCCGATGAAATGGCAGCTCGGAGCAGCCTCGTGTGTCTGTGTGGAAGCAGCTCCGATGCTGGCAGCCAAATCAAATCAAATTGCTGTCAGATTTGTATTAAATGTGGTGTTTAAATCTGGAACTGCTCAGCTCCCCAGGTGGGAAAGTGCTTGGAGTAGCCAAGCTGAGCCGTTGTTGAGAATTCCAAACATTGTGTCTTTACTCTCCTTAATACAGCGTTTAAATAATTGATACTTGATGGAGACAGTATCAGGGGGATTTGTTAGAGGGGCAGGGATGTTTTTTCACCTGGCAGTGTGTCGCGATAGTCAAGACTCCTTATGTCAAAATTAATTGATCTTCCTTCTTTTCCTTTTTTTTCCTTTCTAGGTTGTGGCTGAGTGGGAAGAATATTTCGGATTAAGAAATGAAATGCACGAGGGAAGCTTCGTGTTCCCGTCGGGATGCTTTGGGCACGTGCAGCTTCTGAGCTGCACCAAAAATTGAGGCTCCCACAGAAGCTTCCTGGTAAGCCTGAGTGGGTTTACTGCATGGGGGTTCCAGTCACTGCTGGACACACTCTGAAGTCCTGGGAAAACATGGAACAATAGCTCTGAGTGGAAAAAATATATGCTCAGCATTCTCTAGGGAAAATTATAGTTGGCCTGTAAGTGTACCCCCACATCTGCATTGGTTAAAAAGTCAGTCCCACACACTTTCCTGGCTGGTGTGAAGTTGTATAGTTCATCAGATCTGATCCAGTGTGTAAAGAAATGTTTACTGTGGACTTTCAGGAGATTATCAGCAGTCCTGGGAGGCTGCTGAACTTGATCTCCCTGGATTGACAGAATGAATCCACATAGGATGCAGAGCAGGATGTGGTTTCTCAAACAGAATAGTGACATTCTCGAAGGAGGCTACAAGCAAAGGGAATCTTAATTTTAGTTATTGAACACAGAAACATTTATATCTGCTTATGCAACTCTTAGAAGGGAAGAAGAACATGGCCATTCTGTGCAGTCCTTTGTGGAAGTGTACTGGCTCAAATTGTCTTTCAAACAGCCAAGTGGCACCGGGTGTCACCTGGAAAAATTAAGTACTGGGGACACTTTACACTCATAAATGGCCTGACCTTGTGTACATGGAAATCAAGGGACTTCTGTAATGTTAGAATGGGTCTCAAATGATGGGTTTTTGCAGATTAGCAATCTATCCAAGGAATGATATCATAAAATTTTGTCTAGCAAAACCTGCTGCCAACATTTAAAAATATCTACCAAATGCTATTCCCGTTAAAACAGTCTTGTTAAAATTGTCTGTTCCAAACAGAACAAGATTTTACTGTTCTTGGTGATGTCGTTTTCCTCCTCAGATTTCTGTGAAAGCATGTGTTTCACAAGGCATATCAAAGTTGTCTCATGGGCAAAAACATGTAAACATCAAGCGTGTCATTTTCTTGAAATCCCCTGTAAAATGGCTCGCCACGCTGCCTTTAACCATTCAGAAGCATAAGAGGAAAAAAGGAATTTGCAGGCACTCCAAGGCTGGGTCTGTGGGAGATCTGAGATGAGCCTGTGGCTCTGCAGTCACCCATCAAGAAGTCACCCAAATGTGCTTTTTATCTTGCAGTTTCCACATTTGGGAGGCAACTACTGCGTAAAGGATCTGGGTTCTGCTAATGAAAAATATATCACAAGGTCCGTGTGTGGCTGGGTTGGTTCCATAGTTCCAGCCATACCTGCTGTTGTGATACATAATCCCAGTTCATACTCCTGGGAAGAGTTTCCTGCAGCAGTGCAGGTGGGAAGTTTCTCTCTTGCACTGGCTCCACATTGAGCTCTTTCTTCTTAATGCAGCCAGTGCACTGAAGGAGGACAAGCTCGCTTCTTCCTTGCCTGGTTGTTCAGGGTGAATCATTAACCAAGCACTTGAGTGACAAACCAAAATTGTTTGTTGAGTGCCTTCTGCAGTCTGCACGGACAGTTTGCCTTCTGCAGGAGGTACGGTTTTCTTCTCTCACGGAATGAAAGCGCCACAGACCCCCTCTGCTCGCCGCTGTGCTTTAACCAGACCTGAAGTATGTACATAATAATACATAGATCTATATCTATCTACGTACATATATGTACTGAAGTATATAATCTATCTATCTATAGAACTTCTTTATATGTATAGAAGTTCTGTGTTGCTCCTGCTTTATGCATGAGGAAAGGGCATACATATAATGAAGAAAGAAGTTAACTTTTCCTTGTACTCTTCCTTTGTAGCCTGTTGAGGCTTTTGGTGAGAGGAATTATAATCTTTTTCCTAGCAGCACTTAATGAACTGAAATCATTCTCCAGGATGATGATGACATGCCAGTTCTCGGTATATGGATATGAGTCCTGAGATCCCACACACGGATACACAGAAGGGCTGCATAATGTGCTGAAGATGGGGAGAAGGTATGCTTGGGTGAAAGGTGGGACTGTTTCTTCTAATGGCTGCTTACATCCAACAGCAAATACTGATTTCTCCCTTTTTAATGCAAGAGCATTTATCTGCCAGTGTTCAAACTGCATTTCCATGACATAAGAAGAGTTGTCTGGATAATTAACTAATACAGTTAAAACACATCAGTTTGAGCAGATGTTCTTGTCTGTGCTTTTAACGTGAATGGCCTTGATTTTGCAGCAAAGTCCGAGAGATGGCACCTGAATGCAAGGGTTTGGGTTTGTGAAGCTTTGCAGAATGATGGCCTATATTTATATTTCTTTCATAAACTCCCCATAAGCTGCACACAAACCTCGTTTAGAGAGTTTTACTGAGACAGCAGATTCAAGCCTTCGTTATTAGGGGACGTCTGCAATGCCGTTGTCTGCTTGACATTAATTCTTCCAGCTGTGCATCGATGTATTGTAATGGCCCTGGGTTTTTTGGTCGCAGTTTGTTTCCTGCAGTGCCCTCGTGCCTGCGCAGCACTCGTGATGCTGACGTTGACCCTGGGCTGTGTGGCAGATGGGGCTGTCCCGTATCCGAAAGTTACGGGAATGTATGTAGGCGTCAGATGGAATGCTGGTCTCTCCGCTCACCCTTGGCTCTGTAATTTCGTCATCCAGCCATGGAGGACCTGTGCAGCCATAACTGGCCAAGGCAGTGGGTGAGCACAAGCTGCAGCTCTGCAGGAGATCAGGGACCTCTTGCCCACAGCAGAAACAGCAAGTAACTGCAGTTCTCAGAACTCGTTACCGTGCCCTTAACTGCAGTATTTCCCTGCTCTGTAATCTGGCCAAAGGTAGGTAGGTTTTGATAGGGATAGACACATTTCTACCACAAAGGTCACCTCTCTGCCAGATTTCAAAATTTCCCTTCCGAAGCTAGAGATCCTCATATAAAAGGTTGCCTGAATTTAGGTAGCGTGTGCCAAGCAGTATATTTTTCCTTTAATAATATTCCTGGAAATAGCGGAACTGTTTTGGCTAAAGCAGATGCTGAACTGTTCAGAATGAAATTCTCAGAGCTGAAATCTGGCGAAGCAGAGTAACGTGCCCTTTTGTTAACCCTGGGGAAGGCTGAGCACCGTGGCAGCAGGGAGGGGAGGTGGCACTGCTGGTCGGCAAACCAAGGAAACCAAGGAGCGCTGCTTTTAGCAAACTGCCAGCTTGAAGCCAGTGAGGAACATCCTTGGGCTCCTGCACTCTGTGTTTTTATGTTCACCTTAAATAATGAACAGAGAAACCCAGAGGCACCAGTGCTGCTTCCAGCTACCTTGAACTGCTTAAATAGGTAGTTTTAATCACCCAGGCTCCGTTCTCTCCACCTGTATTGCTCCTGGGCTTAAGGCTGGATGTATCTATGGAATCTCTAGTTATGTATTGGAGTTTGGCCTGAAGTAATTTGTGTTGCCGACTTGGTACTCTTTCCCCACCCTGGAAGTCTATCTGCAGAACCCCTCTGTGCCAGGCAAGAGAGTCCCCCATAGATGTTTCACTATACAGTTACATCTTTTGGGTTAAAGCCTTACAGGGCTATCATGTGAATGAGGACAAAGCTGTTTTTCTTCTTTGCTTTCTGCCCTGTCTTCTTTCTCTGTATTTTAGGACCCAAGTAACAGGGACATATAGCTCCTGTTCTGCTTCCTGGTTGTGTCACTGAAACTGCAGGAAAAACAAAAAGCCCTCCAACAACATTTTTAATGTTAGAGAGTCAAGGCACTACTTTCTTCTCTGGCCAGGATGTACCACAGAAATCATCTCATCCGCACATAGCCCGGGTGTGCAGAGAGAATCATTCCATGACACATGATCTTTACTAGAATTTTCAGATCTTTTTTGCAGTCAAAACTCATAGAAACGAATTGGGTCAGTGTTCATTGGTCTCAAGTTGTGTAGTTCCTAGTATCTGCTCTTCTATTAGATCCGGATTTCTTCGCTTCTGATGTTAATTAGATCTTCATTGCTTGAATTTCTTATCAGTCTTTGCCGGAGGCAGAGTCTGGGGTAGATGTTCCTAGATGGCCGCTGAGGTTCAGTTGGTTCTGTTGATGTTCCATCGATGGCTTTATCTTGTTGGGGCTACTCCCAGTCTGTTGAAATGCTAAGCCCATCAGGCCTCACCTAGAGAAACAATGCCCTGGAAAGAAGCTTCAGTTCCCTTCCCCTGGGGCAAAGATGAGCAAACCTGGCTAAAGTCATAGATAAAAGATTTTTAAACTGGTATGTTTTCCAACAGTTGTATATAATGCTTTATTACATAAACGGGCTGGGAAAAGCTCTGGTACCCCTGACCAAGCTGGTTTTGTCTCAGACAGTGCTGTTATTTTGGGGCTAGACATGAAGCTGCTGTCTCTGGACTTGAAAATGAATATAGGAATGACTGAACAAACAAACGTGGTACACTCTTAAAAAATTGTGTGCCCATTGACCAAGCTGGATTACCATGCTCTTTCCAAATTCTTGCCGTGCAAGTTCTTCCATGCCCTCACTTGCAACTCAAACTTTTTTTTGTTTTGTTTTGTTTTAAATGATACTGGTACCAGAGCACGGGCACAGCACTTCTATGAGCTGCAGAGCTATGAATATCTCTTTTTATGGATACAGTGTGTGCATGCTGTGGCTTTGGGCACAGGGTATGTCAGTGCTAGTGCGAGACTGATAATAGCCTCTAAAGATCATTTGAGAAGTTGCTTACCTTTCCCCAGGGAACAGGACACGTCTTTGTATTTCCACCTTCAGATACACAACCCACTTGTGGGCTTGACTGCATAGCAAATAGTGTGAGAGTCATCCTTGCTTATGTGGATTTTTTTTTCCCCCCCTCTCCTTTATGTTTTGCTTTGCCCTCTCGTTTGCTTTCTGCCTGTTTTCTCTGAGGCTAGTGATTTCTTGGCAAGTTATTGTTCATAATCAAAGAAAGGTAGTGGGCAAGCAGCAACTGCTGTCTCAGGTAGCCCAAGCTGACCCTGCCACTGCTTTGGCAGGAGAAAGAAGCTTCTTTGGGAGGAGCACAGCTGTCCTGGGCTTTGTGCACACAAGGGCTGCTCAGAGCAGCCCCTTGACCCCATGCTGGCTCTGTGAGCTCTGCCACTGACTGGTAACAGTGATGGCAGTTTGTGTTGAGGCTTTGTTCTCTGCTCCCCAGAGAGAAACATTCAACTGCAGAGTGACTAAGTGGCTTTTCAAAGGCTACATGATGATTCAGTGAATGAACAACAACCCCCAGCAGCTCCAGGCCCCCTTCTCTCTGCAGAACAATGCCTTTCTCCCTGTATGAAGATGTGCACGTAGGATAGGTTGCATACAGAGTTATGTATTTCAAAAGAAATTTGAATATTAATCTTTATATTGTAGTGATGCCACTGTCCTCTAGGCTCTGTAAATAGCAGCACCACAACAATGTGAATGATTCCTTTTATGCAAAACCCTGGCCAGTGAAATAGCTTGTCAATACAAAATAAAATTGCTGCACAAAGGTTTGACAGCTACCTTCATTATATATGTCAATCAAAAGATCCTAAAAGCTTTATTGTCCCTGTACAGAGTCTGAACAATATGCTAGCCCAATATGCCTCAAAGCTATGTTCCCTCTACTCCTTTCATTTAAAAAATAGCCACCAATAACTTTTGACAAAGAGTCTGAGAAAACTGCATGAGCAGCAAGGAAATCTTAGATTTTCTTGGGGATCTGTGGGCTGGAGCCTTCCACTCACTGGGCTCTGTCACATGTCACGGTAGATGAGATCTGGTCAGAAACACGGAGCCCTAAAATTACTCTACAAAACCCAGGCTGGCTGGGGTCGTGGGGAGGGCATGGGGAATTAGGGAGGAAAACTTATGCTGAATATGAACTACTTAAATAATTTTGGGTTAAGGCTTTTTGTTGCTTTCCCAGGTATGGGACATTCAAGCTCCTCTGTCGCAGGTCTCCCCCAGGTTAGGCTGGGCCTGTCTTGATGAGCTCTTGCTCTCATCAGAGCCCACCCTACAGCTTGGGAGTGTGAGGCGTGCGTATTTCGGCTGGATTCCCTTTTTCCATGGCGCTCGGTCCTGCGAAGCCCAGCTGTCACTTAGGGCTCGAGGTGCTGTAAGCGGGGCCGGGGTCGGGCGGGAGCGGGGCTGTGTCCCGGGAGGCGGGTCCGGCGGCCGGTGCTCCCGCACGGGCGGTGGGGCCCAGGCCGGGCCCTGCCGGGAGCGAGGGCCCGGCAGCCGCAGCGCTGCGAGCCCAGCGCGGCCCCGCGGCCGCGAGAGGGAGCGGCCGGCGCGCCCCGCTCCTGCCCGGCCCTCACACAGGCCGCCGGAGCCTCCCCGGGAGGGACGGACCCCGCGCCTTCGCTCGGCCCTGCTGAGGCCGCATCTGGAGTGCTGTGTGCAGTTCTGGGCTCCTCAGGACAGGAGAGACATGGAGCCTCTGGAGAGGGTCCGGCTTAGAGTGACAAAGATGATTAAGGAGAATCTCATGTGTGAGGAAAGGCAGAGGGTGCTGGCCCTGGTCAGCCTCGAGAAGAGACGACAGAGAGGGAACCTCATCAAAGTCTATCAGTATCTGAAGGGAGAGTGCCAAGAGGATGGAGCCAGGCTCTGGTTGGGTTTTGCCCAACGATAGTACAAAAGGCAGCGAGCAGAAACTGATGTACATGAGCAAGAACTTTACTGTGTGGATGCCCAAGCACTGGAACAGATTGCCTAGAGAAGTTGTGGAGTCTCCCTCTTTGGAGGTATTCAGAAGGTATCTGGACACAATCCTCAATAAGCTGCTTTGGGGGACCCTTGCATGTCTGGGAACTAGGTGACCTCCAGTGGTCCCTTTCCAATCTTTAACCATTCTGTGAAAGTGTGACATTGTAATCTTGTGCCATGACAGAGCAGACTAAATCTGGTTTATGAGGGTGTCATAACTTCTTTGTTCTGGGCTGTAGCTTAAGTTAAGTTTCACAATTCAAAATATCCTGGAGGTTGGTTGTTTCCTCTAAGCCCTCAGCTTGGTTCTTAGCATGTGCTGGTGCGTGGCTTTGCTCTCAGACCTGGTCATGGGCAGTGCAGCAGCAGTACCTCAGGAGGTTACTTCCTGCGTGCGTATCTGCCTGTGCCTTTCTGACAGCTGCTTTTGGGATGAGCTGCTGCTCTTGGCCTGTGCTAAAGGGCTGACCTAAAAGTGTAAAGAATAGCCTTGCTCTTGTGTTTGGGAGCGAACCATGGGGATGCTCTGTGAGGATGCATGCAGAGGAGATATTGCAACAGGACTGCTGATCACGCCAACTAGTGCTGGTGAAGAAACTGGTAAAATGGAAACTTTTAAAGAATTGAGGTGTTAATTCATGTGCTGAGAAAGCTGTGCTGCCCACTTACCATCCCAAAAACTGTGTGACGTTTCCCTGAGGTGCACTGCTTGCTGCTGCATCATGGCTGTGTCTTTGATCACAGGCAAAATTAAGCATGCTTTTGTCATCAGTAGACTCCACAAGTAGTTTCAAGATACATGGGAGTATATGGGAGTAAAAAGACATAGACTGACACTTCTCACAGTGTTGAAGTTTACATGGTGTGGTGTGTTCTCTCCCCATGCAGCACTGCCCTCCTGTACAGAGCCCTTTTATTCATGTTTTAAAGAATTACCACTGTTGTGGCAATGGCATAGAAGTTGTTTCGGTGCAATTTGTGGCGAGCACCAAATAATTGTGCAACAGAATGTCTGTTATCTGTGACAACAGCTGCCTTTCATAACTACCTTTGATTTCAGGTGTGCAAGACTGGACTAAGCTGAACGTAGGTGGTGCTGACAGGATGCAAAAGGCTTTCTGTAAGCAGACTGGGCTGTGCTTTTCTCGCTTGTCCACCTCTGGCCAAGGACGTACTCTGTAGTGTGTGGGTGCAATGGTCAGGACACTGCAAACACTTTTGCTCCTGTGGTAAGGCTAGGAGCTTGGTGTTGTACATGGAAAAAAAAGCCTACACAAGTCTGAAGCTTCTGCTGTGAGCACCACTGCTTCATCTTGTTATTCTGGCCCTAAAGGAAACCCTCCTGAAGGAATGCTGTACCCAGCCCCTCTGTTTCTGTGAACAGGAGGTAGCGGTGGCTTCCCAGGGGGAATAAACCAGGCTTTGGTGCTTGCCTGTCTTACTTCTCTGCCTTGTGGGAAAATGTTACGAATCCCTCTGTTTGGGCGATTGCTCACGCTTCTGCACCCTCAGACTTCATCTGTCAACTTTTAGCAGTTTATTATGCACTGATGCTGGGATGGCTCTTGCCAGCTAGGAACTGTTTTCCAGTGTCACTCCCTTGTAGTTGGCATGTGGAACTGCTGTGGCATTTTCTCGATGTTTAATGTGACCTAATTGTGTACTTCCACTGTCTGGGAGGATCAGCTCTCCTGGTGTGACAGTTGCCATAAAATCAGCGGTGCGTCTCTGGCATTTGCAGCTGGGTGCAAGGCACAAGTTCCTTGATTTTGCTGCATCAGCCCAGTGAAACATTGCGGGGCTGTGTGTGCAGCCAACTGCTTTTTGTTACGCCTGGTAACAGCTTGGCAATGTTAAAAAAAATGTAACCTCCAGCTGTTTAATTTGCTCTAGGGAAATAAAAAGGCTTCCTAATAATCTTCATATTTACTTGGCACGTTTGGTTTGAAAGCAGATGGGTTGATTTACGAGATAAATGACAAAGCAAGAGAAGAAGAAGTGTGTCAGTGGCTTTACCATTAGAGAGGAAGGCATTTCTGATATGTGGTTAATCACGATGAACCGTTCTAGGTTTTGGGGTTTTTTTGCAAGTCAGCTTCTTGGACCTTCTGCCCACCAGCTTGCTCAGCCAACTAATTCCCTCAGTGCCCATTGTCACCTCTCCCTATGACCTACAGGTAGGGGAAGGTGCAGAGCTGTAATGAAGGAGAGGGGCTGAGGTGGCCATTCCTTCTCAGTTGTGCCTTCTTTGCCCACTCCAAACTTGTGCAGGAGCCTCCCCGTTGCAGCACTCACCCCCTCCCTGTGGCCAGACCAGTAAGTGCCTATGTCCTTTTGGATGGGCTGGGAAAGGGTCCTTCCTGAGGCACTGCTGCTTGAGGCACTGAGCAGAGCTAGGTTCTCCAGGCAGGCTGGTGCTGAGGCTGTGCCCTCCCTGCCAGAGCCATGCACCCCTCTGCCCTGGCAGGCAGCTGGCAAGTTGTGAAATATGGTTCAGCACTTTTTTTTTTAATAATAAATTGTGCAGCTGTCTTGGAAAGGATTAGAAATCAGTTCTGGAAAAGACTACAGTAGATTTTAGTGAAGAATTCTGCTGTGTCCTTAATTATTGATAAGCATCAGGATGTAAGGACACCATGTTAACCCTTCAGCAGCGAGGACGATTACAAATAATCTAATAAATGACATTCGCAAATTTTCAGATGGAGTAGGTTTAGTTGCAAGTTCTGCGACTTAGAAGTGAGGAAATATCAGAAATAAGGTTTCTGCTTATTATTTTGTATGTCAGATACTGTGTTTGGTGAGGCAACTGGATTAGATGAACACTGTATGTCCCTTTCAACTGAAAGACACCATTCTACATTTCTGGTGGCACAGGCCTCTCCTAAGGGGTCCCAGATTTGCTTACCACCCCTGCCCTGGTTGCTCTCACCACCTTTCACTAGCGGGTTTTGCTCAGGGGATGAATCAGGGGCAGGTTCATGCCCACAAGGCTCCTGCTCTATGGCCCCAGGGCCAGGCAAGGCTGCAGGAGCACTGTGGAGGGGTTACTGGTTTTGGCAGCTGAATGGTGTCAGGAAAAGCAGCTTCCCTCCCTGCCACGTGTTTCCAGAGGGCTGCTGAATAAGTCAGGGAAGCCAAAGCAAGGCTCCTTTTTGGGCTCAGAAACCTCTGTGCTAGAAGAACCCGTCCCTGCCAGCTAGGGCCCCCCTTGTCCTGCCCATGGTGCGGGTAAGTCACAGGCTCCTCTTCTCTGTGCTGGGATGAACTGCCATGGGAATGCCATTGCCAGCAGCCTGGTGTGCTGGAAAAAGGGAAGAGGGAATGTGGTGCCAGAGCTGCGTGCCATCGGGTTGTGTTTCCCTCTGAGGACAGAGAGTGTCTGGGCCGAGGTGAGATTGCTGGGAGTGCTTGGATGAGCTGTGCAGGAGACAGGGAGCTCGGGATTGCAGCTGCTGCTGGAACCATTGCCTTAGGTCTGCTTAGTCAGTGTCTGTGTGAAGTGGGACTTGTGCTGGAGAGGTGCTGTCGGGAACAAAGGACAGAGTAAATCCTCTCAGGGGATGCGCAGGGAGGGACTGAGTTTCAGGGAAGGAGAGTATTTCTAAGCCGTATCAATATTTCCCTGAACCTGGGGCTGGAGCAGTGAGGGGGGTGCTTGGGTTTGGCCTGGGCCTGTCAGGAAGAGCCATAAACGAGCCAGCCGAGGCCCTGAACCCTCCCTGGATGTTTGAAACACTTCCACAGAAAGCCAAGGCAGTCATGATTGCAGAGGACAAGTTGTAGGCGACTGCTGACGATCCGTGGGGAATTTCCTGTGGAATTACCAGTCAGAGAGTGCATGCAAGCAGAGCACATCTTTTGGCTTTTGCCGGTCTGTCACCTCCTGTCTGGCTCTAGAGAGTTTTGTGCGCTCCCGTTCAGGAGGCAGCGTGTTTCCAGCTGGAAATTTGGGGTGGTTTTGTTTCCTCAGGGTCTGGGGTCTTTCCTGAGAGAATCAGCCCTCCCATAAATCCCCCGGGTTGTTCTACACAGCTGCTTTGGCCGTGGCTCAGAGAGAAGGGAAATGACTTTTTAGGGTGTTGAAATTTCTCCAGGCAGGAGTGGGAGGTCGTCTTGCCCCTCCCCAGAGCCCTGCAGGCGCATGGGAGTAGCTCAGTGCCGGCGCAGCTCTCTGAGCAATAACAACGCTTGGGAGGTTCGGGTGTTGATAACAGCTCTCCTGTCTCCTGGGGCCCAAGGTTCGGTCTCACGGTCCCGGACCGGTGAGGGAGAGAAGGAACTTGTGCTATTCCTGGAAAAGCTTCTGTTATTCCTTGTGCAGCCTTTTAATTCTGTGTTCTGATGGACTGTCCGCTGTTTTTGTAACAGGACTTGTCAGAGATTCAGATTTAGGAATTGAATTTGGGTCCGTTCACTTCAGGATCTTGCCAAGCCTGAAGGCCTGGGGCGATGACTGCTCTCAGCGAGGGCTCTTTATGAATCCTCTGTCAGATTTCCCTCAGTGCTGGGCAGGAAAGGCGAGGGTTTGGATCAGGAATTCTGCAAGGGGGCCCTGTGTGACCATTGGCTTCTTGTGTGTGTGTGTGTGCATCAGTGAGCCAAAATCAAGAGCAAAGGCTGGTTTGGTTTTACTAACTTAGAGTAACTTTTAAAAAAAGTAATCAACTTTTTCTTCTTTTTTTAATTTAGGTGCTGGAATTGCCTGTCTGGATGTGTGCTGAGCTCTCGCTGCTGTGGACTGTGCAGCCTTAATTGCTGCAGGTTCCTGTTCTTCTCACCAGCTCAAAGTACACGTGGGGTTTTTTCCCCTTCTATATAGAGCTGTTGAGTTTGGTGATTTTCCTGAATTGAGGATATTGAAGGTCGAGAAGGAAGATTTGTGTCTTTTTGTGCTTTTCTGTTGTTATTTTTAGCACCTGCTCACCATCTGGACATGGTTGGAATACTGGAAACATAAAAGTTTTTAGGTTCAGTGCTTATTTATGCAAACCCAGGTTTTTTATCTTTGTTTTTTTTTTTTTGAAAGGTCTCCATTTGTCTGGGCACTGTTCCTGGTAGTTTGATGTAGAAAAGGTCACGTGAACAGCAGGGAGCAGTGAGCACTTGGAAGGGGGGGTGCAGGTATTTCATCCAGGGTGGGGCAGTGAATGTGGCCTAGGAACAGCTCTCTGGTCAAGTGAGCAGCAGAGGAACTGAAGGATGCTCTTCCCCAGCAGAGCTGCTGCTTTGTGCTCTGGGCCAGCGCTGCCGCTGCTGGGCTTCCTCGGGGAAAACAGCTCCTTTGGGATGTGCTTTGCTGCAAAGGTTTCCCTGAGCTGGGTGTCTGCAGGAGGCAGAGTCGGGATACCAGTGTCAGGAGTTTTCCATGGTTTCCAGGCTGTTGTACACAGCACGTTCCGGGCAATTTGCGAGCGTGAGGCAGAGCAAAATGGGTGCAATTGGACTCTGCAAATGCAGTTCAGGCAGACGTTGATCTTTTAACTTTTCCATGGCAGGTGCGAATTCTTGGGCATTTGTGAGTCTGCCTTGACTTGCAGGGATTGAAGGGTTTAGGTGTGGAATTGTTTGGCCAGCTTGCTCCAAGGCATCGTGTACTTCTGGAAGTGCCACACACCTCGCAGGACCGAGGAGCTGCTGGCTGGGTGCTGGTTCTGCTCTGCCCTGGGAACTGGGAGCCCCTGGGAGGGCTGGGGGTGACACCTGGAGATGGGCTGGGGAAGCCTGGAATTGTATCTCAGCACTTTTCTATGCAGCTCTATGGACCGGTGTGTGCTGAACGAAGCGGCTCTTCAGCACAATAAATTCAGCAGTTTGGAAAAACCATGGAATATCTCCGAGTTAATGATGGGAGAGGGTTGGGGCTGCTCCCTGATAACGTGCAGGGCTCGGGGGTGCAAAACGAAGATGGGGAGAGGAGTGGGGGCTGCTCCTCGTTGTCGGGGCGCCGCGGGCGCTGCGCAGCCTTCCCCTTTTACTTCCCAATTCCTCATTTTGTGCCTCCTTTTCCCTTGGGGATGTGCCCAGGCCGCATTCCAGCGGCCGCCGTGGGACAGCGCCTGCGGGCGGCGGGGTTTCCCGCGTGATTGACGGGCCCAGCGGCCAATGGGAAGGCGGGGCGGGCCGAGGGCTGGCCAATGGGGAGGCGGCTCGGGGCTGCGCGTGGCCAGTTGGAATCGGCGGGAGCGGTTGGGGCGGGCGGGCACGGACGGGCCTGGGCGGTGAGCGAGGAGCGGGAGAGCGGGATGGGGAACGGGACGGGGAACGGGATGGGGAACGGGGGGGAACGGGACGGGGAACGGGATGGGGGAGCGGGATGGGGGAGCGGGGGAACGGGATGGAGAGCGGGGGATGGGATGGGGAACTGGGGAACGGGATGGGGAGCGGCATCATATTTATTTTTATTTTTGGGTTTAATATTATTTTTATGTCTAATTTTTCCCTTCCCTTTCCTTTCCCTTTCTCTCTTCCACCTTTCTTTCCCTTTCCCTTTCCCTTCACACTCCCTTTCTCTTTCTCTTTTCCGTCTCTTTCTTTCCCTGATTCCTGAATTTTTTTGCCCCAGAATCCACAGCCCAAGCCACGTGCACACACTGCAGATGTGAAGTGTATTTTTACTGCCAGCAAGCACCTGGGAATAAAAAAACCTCAGCCCCAAAGCTTGATGTCTAAACAGCAACACAGAAGTTCTAAACCAGCTGTCTGGATTTGAAAAGACATATGTCTTTGGAAGTGAACATAGAGTTCAACCTGATGTAGTGATCGACTTAGGTTCAGCTTAAAAAAGGCCCTACCGACATTTTATTGTATCTAATCCCTGCTTTCCCCTGCGTTTTAGTTCTTGCCTCTCGGCCCACTCTGTTTCACGGGGCTGTACATGGTAAAACACTTCCCTGTGTGCTTTCTGGGTTTGAGCTGCCCTGCCCTGGCACGTAGGGTCACGGTTGAGTAGAAGAGTTATAAAACTTAGTGGTTCATCTCTTTTTCATGGGTTTTTGGGCAGAAGACTTATGGGCCCGGTGTGGGAATAACTCCCAGCCCTCGGCGTCTCGTTGACCGCCTCCCGTTGTCTCGCAGGTCCCCGAGGCGGCTCCGGATCTCCGCGGTCACCGACGCTGCCGATTTTCCCGGCGCGCGCCGTTCGACGTCGAGGAGCGGCATCCAGAAGCTGTGTCGGAGCATCTCCATGGCTGGGATGTTTGGAGTAAGGGCTGCAGTCAGGGTGTAAGCTGAAGGGTGTGTGACTGTGTGTGTGTGTGCCTGTGTCTGTCTGCCTGCGAGAAGAGTGCGGGTGTGGAATGGTCCTAACCTTGTGTGTGTGAGTTTTGCCTTTCAGGCTTTTCAGCTGCTTTTTAAACTCAGAGTAAAAACAACCCAGCTGCGCTGTCTGGGGATGTTTTCCCTCCCGGCTGGGTTTGTTTATCTGGGACCCGGCCGGTCTGTGAGGTGCCGTTCATCGCCACGGTTTGGGTGCCGACCGTGCCGGGGATTTGTCAGGCGGGATGATTTTGGGGCTCCCGGGAACCGCGTTCCCATGGGGTGCTCTCGAGACGAGAGCGAGGGTGGGTTTGTGTGTCAGCTGAAGGAGGTGTGTGGTGGATGAGTGTTTTCTTCTCCCTGTGCTGCTGTTGTTTTGGGTTTCCTGAAACAATAAAATGTAATGAATTTTCCAGAAATAGAACAATTGTTACATTGTACTGATAGGGGGTTGGCTTGTGTTGCTCTGTGTTGGTGTTTGCTGCTGCACTTGCACATATTGCTCTGTATGTCAATTGGACTTTGACCAGTGTGCATATGGATTGTATTTGTGCTTGTGTATGTTGTTATTTCCACTTGCTTTGCTGAAGTGTAAATAAAAAACCCTCGTTCAATCAAGTTGAATAAACCCTAATAAAGATACCCCCCCTCCCCCCTTTTGGTTGCTCTCTTCCTTTGGTGTGGTTTAGTAATTTTTTCGCCGTATTTCTTGCTTTGCTGCTCTGCTTTGCTTTACTTTTCAGTCTATTCCTCACTTGACTTTTTCTAACTCTTTATCTTTTTCTCACTGTTTAACTGTTTCTGGATGTCTCTGTCACTCTATTTCTCAGTTTCTCTTTTTCTCTTCAACACTAATTCTCTTTTAAACTCGATTTCTTTTTCTCTCAAACCCTATTCTGTTTCTCTATTCCTTTTTCTCTCTATTTTTCTTTCTCTTTCTTTGTGACTCTGACTTTCTTTCTCTCTGACTTTCTTTCTTTTCTCTGACTTTCTCTCTCCGACTTTGACTTTCTCTCTCTGACTTTGACTTTCTTTCTCTCTCTCTCTCTGACTTTGACTTTCAAACGACCTTTCTCACCTTCCCTCCTTTGTTCATTTTTACCTTTCTACCTTTGTTTGTTTCTGTAGCAGCTTGGAAAAAAACAGAGACCACTCTTTCTTCAGGCATGATCTGCCCCAGTCTTTGGTTAACAGAGCACAGAGGTGTTCAGTGCCATCGTGAGTCTTTAGGGCTGTGGCTCCTGCAGAGGTCCTTGGTGCTCTGATGGACGTGCTCCAAGCGTCCATCCTGGACTCCTGTATCGGGGGCGAGAAGGAAAGCATGTTTTTCCATGTCACAATTGTGACTTCTGCTACTGTGCGTGTAGTAGCCTTTCTCTGTGCGCTACCCTCACCTGCCAGGTCGTTTGCACCGCGCTGACCTGCGTTGTTTCAAACGTTCGTCTTGCGCGTTGCTGCACTCCTCCCGAACCCAAGCACGGGCTGGGCTCTTCTCCTTCTCGCTAACACCGCAAGTAAGAACACCGCACCCGTGCATGTGAACTCAGCAGCGCCGTGCACGTGCAGTTAAAAAGCAGTAATAAAACTCCTCAAACCTAAAAAAACCCCAGCAAAAATACCTGCACATAAGCGGCAGAACTCAAAAAAGCAAAGGAATGAGCAACGACTTGGAGAGCGGCACACGCGCAGTAAATTGAGAAGCCGTGCCCGTGCAGTAACGCGGAAAACCGCACCGGTGCAATGACAGAAAGCGACGTGCGCGCAGGGAAGCGGGAGAGCTGCGTGGTGCTGCTCGCTGCTTCCACCTGCTGGTGCACAGGAGGCACTGCAGCCACCCCGGGGAGCAGCTGCAGGCGCGCATTGGCCCAACGATGCCGGCTGAAGAAAGCTGCGCGTGTGCAGGGAGCGGCCGCAGCTACCCACGCGCAGCGCCGCGGGAAGGCCGTGCGGGCGCGGCGGCTTTTTACGCTCGGTGCTGCCGCTCAGGGGGTAACATCCCGTACCGCAGGCCACGACCTCACGATTTCCGTGGGTGCCGCCGCCTCATGCTTGTCCCGGCCGTGTGGGGCTTCAGTGGCCAGAGCGCAAATCGCGGAGCGGTGGCGCTGCTGGGGCCAGGCATTCGCGGTCCTGTTGCTCGGATGGTGGGCACGTTCTGTAGGGGATAAAACGAACGTTTTGGGGGTAAAATGTGAGTTAATTTGTATGGGAGAAAATGAACGTTTTGAGGTAAAATCGAGGCAATTAGTAGGTGACATTTTGGGATGAAAATTGAGGTTCTTATCGGTAGGGGACAGACAGAGACAATTTGAGGGAAAAGACCTGAGCTAATCTGTGAGGGACAGAATGAACGTTTTGAAGGTACATACGAGGAAAACTACAGGGGACAGAGTGAAAATTTTGGTTTTAATATAAGAAGGGCAGCGCGCCCGCGCATGCGCAGTAGCCCCCGCGCGCCCGCGCATGCGCAGTAGCCCCCGCGCCCGCGCATGCACAGTAGCAACCGCGCCCGCGCATGCGCAGTAGCCTGCGCGCCCGCGCATGCGCAGTAGCAACCGCGCGCCCGCGCATGCGCAGTAGCAACCGCGCCCGCGCATGCGCAGTAGCAACCGCGCCCGCGCATGCGCAGTAGCAACCGCGCCCGCGCATGCGCAGTAGCAACCGCGCGCCCGCGCATGCGCAGTAGCACCCGCGCGCCCGCGCATGCGCGGTAGCAACCGCGCCCGCGCATGCGCAGTAGCAACCGCGCCCGCGCATGCGCAGTAGCCACCGCGCCCGCGCATGCGCAGTAGCAACCGCGCCCGCGCATGCGCAGTAGCAACCGCGCCCGCGCATGCGCAGTAGCAACCGCGCCCGCGCATGCGCAGTAGCCCGCGCGCCCGCGCATGCGCAGTAGCAACCGCGCCCGCGCATGCGCAGTAGCAACCGCGCCCGCGCATGCGCAGTAGCAACCGCGCCCGCGCATGCGCAGTAGCAACCGCGCCCGCGCATGCGCAGTAGCAACCGCGCCCGCGCATGCGCAGTAGCAACCGCGCCCGCGCATGCGCAGTAGCCCGCGCGCCCGCGCATGCGCAGTAGGCAGCGCGCCCGCGCATGCGCAGTAGCAACCGCGCCCGCGCATGCGCAGTAGCACCCGCGCCCGCGCATGCGCAGTAGCACCCGCGCCCGCGCATGCGCAGTAGCCCGCGCGCCCGCGCATGCGCAGTAGCCACCGCGCCCGCGCATGCGCAGTAGCCACCGCGCCCGCGCATGCGCAGTAGCCACCGCGCCCGCGCGGGGGCCGCGCGCAGTGGGGCAGCGCGCCCGCGCATGATGCGCAGAGGTTTCTTTCGCACCTGGGCTGCATTTCCATCCCCCGCTCTGGGAGTCACCAGGTGCGTTAGGAGCGAGCCGATCCCGCTCCCTGAGACACAAGGGCTTGCTCGAGGAGACCGTTCCTGTTCCTCTCTTCCAGCCACTCTGCTCTCCCCAAAACACCCATTTCCTCGGAGCTCCTCTGCAACTGCATTTCCATGGACCCAGGGCTCCAGAAGCTGCAGAGTCCTGCAATGGGGTTTCTTTGGGAAGGGACCTTAAGCTCTTGCAGTTCCACCTCTGTCATGAGAATTTCAGGGCTCTAAGACTCACAGAACCATTTGGGCTTGGAAGGACCTTAAAGCTCATCCAGTGCCAGCACTGCCACGGGCAGGGACACCTCCCACTGTCCCGGGCTGCTCCCAGCCCCAGTGTCCAGCCTGGCCTGGAACATTCCAGGGCATCCAGGGGCAAATCCTCCTCTCTGGGCAGACAGAATGAGCTAAACCTGGCTATTCCTGAGGGAGTGATGGCAGCACAGCCGAGTCCTGCATCCCTGATTCCCACGGGGTTGTGGTTTGGGGATTTCTTTTCCATCCATTAAAGCTCCTTTCTAGTTCCGGGAGCTGGAAGTTTGGGAGGATGTGACACCTGGCATTAGAGCCCCCATTCCAGCAGCATCCATTGCACCTGAACGTTGTGCTCGAGTCCACTTTAGACTCAGCCCAGTTTTGATTAAGTCTACCAAGGCTTTTGAGGCCATGAGATGTTGCCTGGAAATCAGAAAATGCCAAAGGGGACTGGAGATCCGTGTTGGAATCACGGGATCGCTGCTGCAGAGGGGAGGTGGAATTCAAAACCCCTCATGAAGAGATTATGTGCAGAGTTTTGACTGAAATATAACTGTTTAACGAGCTCCAAATTGTGTGCTTTATTATATAAACATTCTATTTGCAGGAGAATATCTGGAAAAGACCTTTGGGATCGCCAAGTCCAACCCTCAACCCAGCCCCACCAGCACGCTCCCCAGCCACCCCTGTCCTCCAGCGCCACATCCACGGTTTTTGAAGCCTTGCAGGGATGGCGTCTCCACCCCTGGCCCGGCCTTGGTCATCCAGGGACAAGGATTCCTCTGCTTTTGCAGGAAGAGGGAAGGGGAAGCGTTTCCCTCGCAGATGGGACAGAAACGTGTTCCACAGGCTCCAGGCGTGGGTGAGTGACAGCTGAAGGCTGAGCCACGGTGAGCAGCAGAGCCAATTACCACCTTCCCCCAGTGCTCTAATTACCACCTTCCCCCAGTGCTCTAATTAGCACCTCCCTCAGCTCACCCTTCCACCCAGCCACTTCCTCAAGCCTGTTTTTCAGGGGTTTTGTCACCCGGCATTCGGCTGCCGCGCAGCTTTGTCCTCCAGGTGCTGCTCCTGCCCGGAATTGGACCCAAGGGGATGGAAAACGCCGTGGTTCCAGTGGGATTTGGGTCTCCGGCACATCCCGCCCGCTGTGCCCTCAGCCTGGTGCCCCCAGCCACAGGGAAAGGGAGCAGGTGGTGTAATCCCCCACCTAATCCTAAAGATTTCTCTCCAGGAATGCCGGGGCCTCCCAGCTCAGCAGAGCATTCCCTGGTGCCAGGCGCTTCCTCACACGCAGGGAAAAGGTGGAAACCCAACGCTTTTCCCAAAAGCCCAAAATATTCCCCCATCTGGCAGCCGGGAGCTGAGGGAACGGGCACCTTCCCCTTCTGTCTGGGTGCCTGCGGCAGCTCCGAGGTGTTGCTCGGGGATTTTCAGTGCTGGGGCTCCTGCAGGGCCAGGGAAGTGCTTTGGGCCCCGTCATCCGTGCAGGGAAAAGCAGATATTCCATTAACCCCTTAGAGACCATTGCAGGAGCTTCCTGGGAGAACTGGGAATGGGGATCCGTAGGGGGATTGACTCCCAATTAATGCTGTCAGAAACCCTTCAGCCACCCCAAACCACCCCAAACCTTCCACAAACAAACCTGGAGGAGAACCCAGGGCCTCCTTGTGCCCTGGCCGTGTCACACCCTGGCAGTGCCACTCTGTGCTTCCCCTTCTTTGGGCCAGAATTGTTCCCAGAATGATAAACCCGGAGGGAAGTGTTTCCACCTGGGAAAGTGAGGCTGTTCCCACACCACCCTCCTATTTATTTCATGAGGAATTTTGAAATTTTGGTTTTCTGCTCCAGCCAGGGACAGAAGAAAGTTTGGGCAGCAAAAAAAATCTGAAGTTGAATCAGATCTTAAGCCTGGATTTAAAATGGATCACATTAAAAGAACCCAAAAAATCCAGAAAAGAATGAAAGAATTCCTAATTCTCTTTCTGATCTCCCTCTGCTGCATCCCTGTCCTCCCATCCACTCTTCCCATCTCCAATTATAGATCCCTCCAGGCAGAGCCCTGCCAGTGTTTCTGTCAGGGAAGTGCCAAGCCCATCCACAATGCTTTACAAATAATCACAGGGAACACAGATTTTGTGAAATACTGAAGCTTTTGCTGTTAAAAAAAATGAAGCCTCTCTGCCATATCAGCCACGATGAAATGTCAGTGTGCCACCCTTCCCCAAGTAACATCCTTCCCTCTGTCACTCTCGCTCTGGCACATGGCAGGCCGGGATCATCTCCTCCTTCCCACAGGGAAGGAGTTGGGTTTAAATTCGAGACACAAACTTGGACAAAATTGAATGTCTGAGGTGTGTAAGAATAAGGGAAAATCGTCTCAGATCTTCTTCAGCTGCCTTTGTTTCCTGCCCTGTAACTCTTCACTCCCTGAAATGACTCAGAACTTCTGTCCCTGTTCCCTGGGAGCAGAGCCCGCCCCCCCCCCCCCCCCAGCTGCCCCCTCCTGTCAGGGAATTCCAGAGAGAGAAAAGGTCTCTCTGGAGCCTCCTTTTCTCCAGGCTGAGCCCCTGGGAGAGCAGGGATTGAGCAGGTGTGGGGGCTGAGGTGCTCCAGCTTTAAGGTCTCACTCTGAGAGCACTCTGAGTTTGTTTCCAGGCTGGAAATGGTGCCTGGAATTTTGGGTGGCCAACGGGGATCTCGAGGATTTGAGGTGGCAGCTGGGAGAGAAACCTGCTGCCCAAATGGTACTGGAGGTTATTTCCCTCTCTCTGGAATCTCTGTCAATTAAGAGCCCAGCCTTCTCCGGGGCTGCAGTTGCATTATTTGCTTTCACCTCCGATCTGCCCGAGGTGGAGTGAACTCCTCTGGAGCTGGCAAACGCCAACAGATCCCATCTCCACAGGGTTAAGGGATGGAATTGTATTTCTCTTAACCTCTTTTGACCGGGAAGTTGGGATTTTCCCCCTCTGCCTGATCCCTGTTTCTCCTTTCTCGAGTCTTGAGTTGTTTTGGGGAGCAGAAGGTTCAGGGCTGTGCCCCTGAAGCAGCTCTGGCTGTGTGAACACAGCAACTTTCTGCAAGTTAAATCTGCTGCTATTTCTGTATTTGAAAAGGAGCTGAAATGCCAGTGGTGATGTAATGTTCATTTACATTTAGGGTCTGTTTCTATTTATTTTTGCTCCTATTAACTTCATCTTGATTCCAACAGTTTGGGGTTTGTTTTTTTTTTACCCGCTGAGGCTCTCTTTGCTGTGAACAGCTCGTTTTTTACTTCAAGCCTGCCAGATTTCCTGCCTTATCGAGTCCATGAATGAAGAAGAATGACAGGTAGAAGGGGAAATGGATGTCTCCTCCCCAAGGGAAGGCTCCTGAATTGGATAGGAGCCGTTTCTCTAGGAACTGCTGCCTCTGGTTGCCGCTGGAATGGCTCTGGAAGGAGCTTGGAGGGGATCATTCACCTCGGCTTTGTCCCGGGTGTGCAGAGCTGGGGAGATGCTTTCGGGCTGAGAGATTTCCTGTGCCATCTTCCATGAACATGAAGAGAGGTGGATTAAAAGTGCCTGCAGAGCTCTGATGTGCAGCCTGTGGCTCCCTGCTCCCACTGCTGCTCCGCTCAAGGAGTTTCTCAGCCCCAGAGCAGGAGAAAAAGGCAGAAAATCATGGAATCCTGGGGTTGTTGAGGCTGGCAAAGGCCTTTAGCATCATCAAGTCCAAACATCAACCACCACCATGGTCACACCAACCCATGACCTCAAGTGCCATGTATTTATCCATACATATTTATCCCTACATATTTATCCCTATATTTATCCATATGTTTATCCATGTATTTACCCATGTATTTATTCCTATATTTACCCATGTATTTACCCAGGTATTTTATGAACACTCAAGTGCCATATCCATGTATTTTATGAGCACTTCCAGGGTTGGTGACTCCACCACTGCCCTGGGCAGCTGTTCCAGCGCTGGACAACCCTTCCCATGCTGGGCCAGGAGATGGATTCTGGAAATGCAGACTCTGAGGAGCTGGGGATTAAGGCAGCATTGGATTCCTTTATTCTCCCAGAAGGATAAAGGAGATTTATCCCCAGACGAACCAGAGGTGATCACACTGAGGTCATCAGTGGGATTTCTTCCTTACTCCCACAAATACCCACTGGGGTGACAGAGTTCCCTACAAGGGCGGTGTTGGAAGGAGCTGCTGGAATGTTTTGCTGTTTATTGGGATCCACAGGATGTTTGGTGTCTCTCAGAGCTGTTCCAGGCTTTCCACAGACCCAAACGCTCCTCACACTTCTCCTCAGAGTAGAGAGGTTTCCCAGAGTGCTGGTTTTTAATTTCAGATGCTGGGATAACGACACGGCTTCAGGAGGCAGGAGACTCATTGTGCTGTGCCTCAGTCCAGGCAGGGACAACCCCCAGCTAATAAAAACCTCTTTAAAGCACAAAAAGTCCCATTAAGCTGATATTATAAAGGCTGCAAATTGAAGCAGGCCTCAATCAGAAAGCAGCAGAATTTAATTCCCCCCCTTGCCCATTTGCATGATGATCTCCTTCCTAATGGCCCATCTACGCTTTTCCCACAGAAGTGCTGTCCCGAGGTTGGAGATGGTTCCAGCTTTATGGAGCTTTGATCTTTATCTGCTTTTACTTTTTACAGGGCACAGAACCCGAGAGTGGCAGCTGCTTTCCTCTTGTTCCTCCTGTGGCAGTGAACTGCTCTTCCCGAGGACGGCTGCAGGAATTCTCAGGCAGCAGAACGTATGGAATGCCAGGCACGCTACAGAATTCCAGTGGGAGCAGCAGGAACTTCTGTTCTTTACTGGCAGGGCTGTGCCATGAAGGGGAGCTCGGAGATATTGGTCAGCTCAGGGAATGAGCCTAGCTCATGGTAAGGAAATTCACTGTGCAGTTACTTCGGGCCCTTCTCCTTCTCCTCCTTCTCCTTCTCCTTCTCCTTCTCCTTCTCCTTCTCCTTCTCCTTCTCCTTCTCCTTCTCCTTCTCCTTCTCCTTCTCCTTCTCCTTCTCCTTCTCCTTCTCCTTCTCCTTCTCCTTCTCCTTCTCCTTCTCCTCCTCCTCCTCCTTCTCCTTCTCCTTCTCCTTCTCCTTCTCCTTCTCCTTCTCCTTCTCCTTCTCCTTCTCCTTCTCCTTCTCCTTCTCCTTCTCCTTCTCCTTCTCCTTCTCCTTCTCCTTCTCCTTCTCCTTCTCCTTCTCTTCCCAACACCAGTTCCAGACCTCAGTATAATCCATGTTCCCACAGCCTGACCTTGCAGTTTTCCCAGTTTAGCAGCCCCAGCCACACTTGCAGCCTCTCTGTCTGGACTTTGTCTTGCTGAAATCTCCCTTTGTTGATCCTTTGCTGCCTCACCTTTTATCCAGCAATAACGTGCAGTGGGTGGAAGCTTCTCAGAATTCCCTCCCTGTTCCACTGGAAACATTCCCAAGTGGAAGCAGCTGCACTGCCCATCAGCACTTGCCTGCTTTTAGGGGTGGTTGAGGCATGAAGGATGCAACAAATGGAGTTGGCTCTAAGGGGATGAAATGCTCCCCCTGAGGCTGCTCAGAGAGCTGGAGCTGAGGAATCCGGGTGGGAATCACTGCAGGAAAAAGGAAGGAAAAGAGAGCAGAGGAACAGGGATGCAATTCCAACCTCTCCAAGGACTGGGATGGGCACATTCACCAACACCATTTAATCTAGACACGATTTCTTCTTTGCCTCTGGCTGCCAGGAGCAGGATGAGCAGTTTAATGAGTTTAAATAGTGAATAGTTTAATTAGCTGGAAGAGACTGGATCAATAGCTGCTTAAACAAACAACTGGATCCCTGTTTCCAAGCTTGGATGTAGTTTTGGAAGGTTCCTGGCAGTTTGGCAGGGATTAGTGATGCTGAGAATGTGCTTTTTTGTGGGTTTGGGGCTTTTACTCCTGTTCACGTGGCTGCTCTTTTTCTTGTTGAGTGGAAAACAGGAGGGAAAGAGCAACGATGGAAGGAATTCCACTCTTGCTGCTTGAAGGGATGGATCAGGAAGGGAACAGGCTGCAGGGAATTTGGAGTGCAAACTGAGATCTCTCCGATATTTTCGGCTCAGTCAGTCCATCAGTGCTTGGTGGCTGTTTAGGCCACGTGCAAGGTGAATGATGGTGCACATGGCAGAGCTGCTGGTGGCTCCTTCCCCTGCCCGGCTGTCAGTCACCCTGCAGGGTGCTGGAGCAGCGTGCCAGAGGCCGTGGATCCTATGGATCCCATGGATCCCAGGGGCGTGATCAGGAGCCTGGGCCTGCTGGCCACTCCTTGCTCTCTCTTACCCTGATTTTTCAGCTCTGCAGCAAATCCAGCTTGAGTTTTTCAACCCCCTAGAAACCCAGGGACCTTTCATGTCTGTTCTCAGATCTGGGATTTAAATCCAGCCCTTATCAAAGCACCCCGTGACCAGGCAGGCCCTGAATCCCAGCAGGGGTCTGATAAAGAGGGACCTGACATCCTAAAGAAACCCTTTGAAATCCTGCTGGGATTGATTTGTATCCATAATGGAGCCCCGAGCTCTCTGCCAGGGAGAGATGAAGCTGCTCCTTTGCTTTATTATCCTCAGGCCCTCCCAGCTTTGAGGGAAATTCAGTCCCTCTTCAAGCCCCAAAATCATGGAAAAGCTCCTTTGTATCCTCTCCACAGCCCCTACGTGGATTAATCAACTTTTTATTTGATATGGTGTCATTCTCCTTTTTTTTCCATGGCTAAAACTCCACGGTGAGCAATCAGAGCAGAAATAGGAAATGCAGGAGTCTTGGATTCCACAGTGGGATTAACTTCCCTTTTCTGCTCTCTTTCAGGACAGGAAAAACCACTGAACTCGCCCCATCTTTGGGACCAAGAGCTGTGGTGCTGGAGTAGGCAAAGCCAGCTAGGGCCCCCCTTGTCCTGCCCATGGTGTGGGTCAGGGACAGGCTCCTCTTCTCCTCTGCGCTGGGATGAACTGCCTAGGGAATGCTATTACTGACAGCCCGGTCCTAGCCCCGGCTACTGGAAATGGGCAGAGGTGAAGAGGCAAGTGCCAGAGTTGCTTGGGGATGATGGAATTGTGGTGTTTGGCTGTGCCCAGAGGGGCAGGTTGGGCATTTCTGTGTGTCTGAGGACCGGTTTGGGTGCTGGGGAGCCCGGGGAGCCGAGCTCTCAGTGCATTCCCAGCTCACCCGGGGGTGGGAGCTGGTGCAGGGCTGGGTGACAGCCTCTGGTCGGGCTCGGGGCAGGCCCTGGCCCCGGCACAGACATGCTGGGGTGGTTTGGGGCCGCTTGGGGAGCCGTGGGAGGAGAATGAGGGATGGTGCTGGGCAGAGCGATCGGCCTGTGCTCGTGTCAGCGCAGCCGTGCAGGGCACTGGGATCTGGGTAAAGCACCGGCTCTCCTGGTGTTCAGGGATGCAAGGTCTGAGGGACCGGATTTACTTGGGGTTTTCCAGGACAGCAGGAAGAAGAGGAAATGTGGTGCCAGAGGTGCGTCCCATCAGGTTGCAGTTCCCTCTTTCCCATTTCCATTTCCTCCTCAGTGCGGGTGTCCCCTGCAGCCCATGAGCACGGGGCCGGTGACAACTCCCTGTCTGTAGAGGGATTCCTTATGGAACAAGGGCAGATGACACTTGTGTGAGGCTTACGACTGTTAGAATTAGACCGGGATGGGTTTAAGGAAAACTAGAATCGTGTGTTAATCTTACTGGTCAATGAACAAATGGAATCCACACTTCTGTAAGAAAAAATAGAGTGTATGGAGCATATAGAAGAAGCTGTTTTTGCCTGCTGCTGCTGCTTGGCTTTATCATGTAACCCCGTTCGAACTCTGCCTTCAAGACAGCTGTGAGACCGTGAAATAAAGAACTCAGCAGAACAGCAGCCTCCTCTGCTCTTTCACCCTGGTCCGAGAAGGAGGGGTACCCTGTCAAAGGCTCAACACTTGCCTTTCTGACTTTGTTTCTAAATTTCTACCTTTCTAATTTTGTTTGTTTCTAATTTTTTTTTGTTTGTTTCTAACTGTGTTTGTTTTCAACTTTCTCCCTTTAGAAATTTGTTTGTTTCTTGTATTTTACCTCTTTGTTTGTTTCTAAATTTCTGCCGTTGTAACTTTGTTTCTAACTTTCTACTTTTAAAATTTCATTTGTTTTTAACTTTTTACCATTCCTCCCAGCGAGGGCTGTGTGCAGAATACTAAAACCTGTTAAGTTCTTCACTTTTACGTCTATAGGCAAATGCTACTGATTTAGATGTAAATTCATTTGGAAATAAGCCAGCCCTCTCTGTCTACTCTGTCGCATACAGCAATATAAGAAGCTGGGAATAGAGATCCGCAGGTTTTGAGAATAAGGAGCCGGCGTTTTTCTGTAGGAAGGAAAGCAGCAAGCGCCTGGCCGCAGGAGCCGAGACGCTCGGGCTGCAGGAGCTGCAGAGCGCCCGGAGCCGGCTTTTCCCTGTGCTCTGTGCCTGCCCCCGGGCTGAGCTGGGCGGCGCTGCTGCCGCCCGGTGCCGGCTGAGCCGAGAGGGCGGCGGCCTCGGTGGCTGCCGAGCGTGGCAAGGAGCGGGAGCGAGCGGGGCGGTGTCTGTCAGCGGAGGGGAGGGTCCCGAGAGCGGCCCCGGTGCGGCCCCGGTGCGCGGGGCGGGCCCGGCCCGGGAGAGAGGGGCGGGGCCCCGAGCGATGGAGCCGCCCCCGTGCCGGGCAGGGCGGGCCCCGGGGCCGGGCGGGGCCGGGGCTCTGGGGCGGGGCCGAGCGGGGCCGGGCGGGGCCGGGGGCGGCTTCAGGGGCGGGGCCGGGGGCGGCTCAGGTGCGCGGGGCGGGGTCCGCACAGGTGCGCGGGGTCCCAGGGCGGCTGCGCAGGGCGGGGCCGAGGTGATTTAAGCCCCCGAAATCGCCCCTGCCGCCATTTGCTCCCTCAGAGCTCGGGGAGGCTGCGGCCGGGCCGGGCTCCCCCGGCGTGGCCCGGGAGAGGCCCCCACTCCCCCTCTTTCTTCCCCGTCTTTCTTCCCCCTGTTTCTCCTGCCCTTATCCTCCTCCTTCTTCCCCCGCTTATCACCTCTTTCCTACCCCCCCCAGTTTCTTTCTCTCTCCCCCACACCCTCCCTGTCTCTCCCAGCCCCCTGCCTGCCCTCTCCCCAGCGCCCCCCCACCCTCTCTCCCTGCTCCCCTGTGCATCCCCGACCCCCCCCGCCTCCTTTCTCCCCCACCCCTCCTTTCTCCCCTCTCCGTACCCCGTTCCCCAACCCGACTCCCCTCTCTTCCTCCTCCTCTGACCATCATCCCTCCCCCTCACCCGACCTTTCCCTTCCCCCCTCGTTCTCCCCAACCCACCCCGACTCCTCTCCCTACCCCATCTCATCCCTCCCCGTTCCCTCTTTCCCCCGCAGCCGCGGGGCTCGGGGCGCCGGAGAATAAAGCCCAGAGGGCCGGAGCCCGGCGCCCCTGCCCTCGCTGGAGCCTCGCACGGGGGACCCGCTCGGCGGGTCCCCCGTGCAGTACAAAAACAGCGCCGGGGCTCCGGCTTTGCACACATCACACTGGGGATCCCCTCCTCAGGAGGGGTTCCCGGGGGGGGTGGTGGGTTTTGGGGAGGGTGGTGGGTTGGGGTGGGCCCCCTCCTCAGGAGGGGTTCCCGGGGGGGTGGTGGGTTTCGGGGAGGGGGGTGGGTTGGGGTGGGCCCCCTCCTTAGGAGGGGGTCCCGGGGGGGTGGGTGGGATGGGCCCCCTCCGGAGGAGGGGGTCCCGGGAGGGGGTCAGGGTGGGCCCCCTCCGGAGGAGGGGGTCCGGGGGAGGGGGGTGGGGCGGAGGGGGGACTTTCCCCCCCTCCAGTCCCCGCCCCCTCTCCCGGACCCCCTCCTCCGGACCGGGGCCCCGGGGGGAGGGAGGGGCTGTTGGTTTGGCCTGTGGTCTCTATGTCTGTTCATGCCACAGAGTGACGTGACCCCCCCCCTCTGCTTCCCCCCCCACCCCCCTCCCCGAGGCCCCGGTCCGGAGGAGGGGGTCCCGGGGAGGGGGCTGGGGTGAGCCCCGTCCGGAGGAGGGGGTCCGGGAGAGGGGGCGGGGACTGGAGGGGGGGAAAGTCCCCCCTCCGCCCCACCCCCCTCCCCCGGACCCCCTCCTCCGGAGGGGGCCCACCCTGACCCCCTCCCGGGACCCCCTCCTCCGGAGGGGGCCCATCCCACCCACCCCCCCGGGACCCCCTCCTAAGGAGGGGGCCCACCCCAACCCACCACCCTCCCTGAAACCCACCCACCCCCCCGGGAACCCCTCCTGAGGAGGGGGCCCACCCCAACCCACCACCCTCCCCGAAACCCACCACCCCCCCGGGAACCCCTCCTGAGGAGGGGATCCCCAGTGTGATGTGTGGAAAGCCGGAGCCCCGGCGCTGTTTTTGTACTGCACGGGGGACCCGCCGAGCGGGCCCGGCCCGTGTGGGGCTCCAGCGAGGGCAGGGGCGCCGGGCTCCGGCCCTCTGGGCTTTATTCTCCGGCGCCCCGAGCCCCGCGGCTGCGGGGGAAAGACGGGACAGAGGATGGGAATAAGGGAGCAGAGGGGGTCAAAGAAGGAGCGCAGGTGGGGGGTTCGGGGTGTGCAGGGAGAGGTGGGATGGGGGGACAGGAAAGGAGGCGGGGGGAAGACGAGGACGGAGCACAAGTGGGGGGTCAAGGTGCAGAGGGGAAACGAGGGAAGAGGAACACGGGGAGGTGGAGGGGGAAGGAAAGGTGGGAGACGGAGGGGGAGGATTGAGGGCAGGTGGGGGGAACTGGGAGGGGAAGGGGAGCAGGGTGAGGGGGCAGGGGGGACCCGGGATGGGGGCGAAGGAACGGTGCAGAAGGGGGGAGAGGGTGGAGGGGTAGGGCAGGGTTGGGGTGTGTAGGGGGACAGGGAGGGGGGATGGGGGGGACCGGGCCGGGGGGGGAGGGAGGGGAGGGCTAGGGGGGAGAGGGGGGGGGGTAGGGGGGGGGTGTAGGGGGTGGGGGAGGGGAGGCAGAGGGAGGAGAACGGAGAAGGGTTAGAAGAAGACAAACTAACACAAATATAAAGGAAAAGAACTACAGAGACATAGAAATATGGAAATACAGAGATCTAGAGCCCGGTCGGCCACAACCGTTCCCACCGAGCGCCGAGGGAGCAAATGGCGGCGCCGCCGATTCCCGAGGCTTAAATCCCCTCGGCCCCGCCCCGCGCAGCCGCTCTGGGGCCCCGCGCACCTGTGCGGACCCCGCCCTTCACACCTGTGCCGGGCCCGCCCCGCCCCGCCCGCGCCCGTAAATGCCGGCGGATCCGCGCCCGCTCCGCTTTGTGCGGTGGATGCTCATCCTGCTCCTCCCGGGCTGTGGCGGGACCGTCGTTCGGAGCGCTGTGCGGAGCCCGGCACCGGGGGCTGCTCCCGGCGCTGCGCCGAGCCCGAGGCGCTGAGGTGGGAACGGGACCCGGGCCCTGGGATTCGGGGCTGGGTCCTGTCGGTGTCTGCTGGGGGTCCCGGGCCGAGCCGCTTGTCTCTCGGCGGGCGGGGTGCGGCTGCCGGGCTCGGAGAACTGAGGTGGGATGGGGGATGGCATTAGGCATCGGGATCGCCGCGGCTGGCAAGTGCCGCTCCGGGATTGGCGCTGGCGCCGAGCACGGCGCTGCCACTCCGGCTGCGGCCAGCGCGGGGCTGGGCTCCCGCCGGAGCTCCGGCTACGCTCCCGCTGCGGCCGTGGGGAGCCGGGGCCGTGCCGGTGCCGGGCCCGCCGGGAGGGCGGCGCTTCCCCGCAGCAGGCGCTGGATCGCGCCTGGAAGCGGCCGGGCCGCGGGGACCGCCCGTGCCCGCCCCGGCACCCCCCGAGGCCGCCGCTCCCTCAGCGCCGCCCGCCCTGTGGGGCGCCCCCTGGCGCAACCGGAGCGCCGGCGCTCCCGGCCCGGCCCCGCCCGCAGCCCCCGCGGGGACGCGGAGCTCCCCCAGCCCCGGCACTGCCGAGGCCGCCGCTCCCCCTGCGCACGGCAGCGCCCGCCTCCCCCTGCCCCGGGCCGCTCCCCCGGGGGCCTCCCGCCCGCCGCGGCCCCGCCCAACCAGCGCGGCTGCAGCGGGACGAGCCGCTCCCCCGGCCCGGCCGCTGGCGCCGAGTCCGCTGCTGCCGCTCCTGCTCTGACTGCGCCCGCTGCGGGACCGGGGCCTCGCCGGGGCTCGCTGCTGCTTGAGCCGCTCATCCCACAACTGCCGCTTGAGACCTGATGCTCTCCTTCCTCCCCCCCGCTTTCTCTGCGGCTTGCACGCTCCACTGCAAAAACCTCTGGCTTTAAAAGGCCAGGGAAAAATGTTTCTTCTTTATTTCCAGAGCACAGGAGATCTTGAGTGGCAATGGCTACACAAGGACCACCAAGTCGAACCCTTATGTGAATGGCTCCTCTGGCCACTGAACCCACACCTGGGCACTCTCAGCAGCCTGCTCCAGCCAAGCCAATCTCAGCTCCTGGCAATGTCCTGCCTGGGATAGGAATGCCAAGTGCCAGCAAGGTCATTCCTATGCAAATACAACTCTTTCTTTTATGCTAATGCTGCTTGCCACACCAGCCCCTGTAATTGCCATAGGGCAGAGCTCCATGGCCAGCACCTGATCATGCAACAACACAGGTGAGCAGTTGTGTGACAGCACTGAACTCTTCCCATAACCCTGATTTCCTGCCCTTTCCAGGATTTACCCAACAGCTGTAAAGGTGCTTGTTCCATGGCCCTTTCCAGGGAGAAATGAGCAAGGCAAGTCCTGAGGGTTCACTTGCTCCACGGCCAAAGCTCTTCTGGAGAGGGTCAGGGCTGCTCCTGCCTGCAGAGGGGCCTTTCCCACAGGTGAGTGTTCACAGCCCAAAATCCCAGGGGCTGCTGAGGCCGGGCCAGCTTTTGTGGCCCAGAGCTGCACAGAGCTCTCAGCAACTCCTGCTCACTGCCAGGAGTGTTCCTTGGTGCTCCTTCCGTGTGTCCCAGCTGGCAGGGAATGGGGGGAAGGAGAAGGCCCAGGAAGGGAAGCAGCAGCTCTTGTGCTTTGGATTTGCAGAGAGGAGCTGTGCCTGCAGTGTCCTGCCCGTGGCACGCAGTGTGCCAAACACACATCCCTGGAACGGGCACTGGGCTGCCCGGGCAGCGCTGGGATGGACATGGATAAAGGGCTGCCCGCGGCCCCTCGGCCAGGGGCTGCTCTGAACAGGCACCCAGAGATGCTTCAGTCCCGACAGACCCCACTGACACCCCAAAAATGCCCCAAGGAACAGCTGGCACTGGGCAATGTCAGAATGGGCTGTTTGCAGAGGGGCTCAGACAGCAATTCCCAGTGCTGACCTCCCACACACCTGCCAGCTATGTCCCAGCCACCCAAAATGCCTTCCCTTCCAGCCTGAGGCCATCATCCCTCAGCAGTGTTAAAGCCAAGGCAAGCTTCGCCCACAGCAATGGAATGCCAAGCAATGCCCTCAGAGATGCCTTCAAATGAAAGGTCAGAGTCAGAGAAATCTCTTTGGATTGAGTTGGGAGTTTTTGGGGAGCCAGCTGGAACTGCACAACTGATGGAAAGCTTTCCCAGGTGGCTCCCACTGCAGGTGCCCTGAAGGCAGGGATGTGCATCCCTTTCCTGAGGGAAAAGAACTTGCAGAGGCCACTCCTGAGGCTCTGGAATGAAATCAACTCCTGCAGGGAGAGAAGTCCTCCCGTGGGCACAGGGGCTGCCTCAGCAGGGGCTGGGAGCGTGTCCAGCCAGTGCCTGTTCCTGCTTTCAAATATCACCTGGAGCCCCAGCTCGGGGGGTGCAGGCAGCTGAATTCCAGGGAACTCTGTCAGGTGCCCCCAGGGACATTGGGGGGGGGGGGGCTGGGGGATGAGGGTTACAAACAGCAAATTCTATGGAACATGAAGCTGTCCTTGCCCTGACCCTGCTGAGCTTCCCTGGAAGCTCTGCTGGGTCCTGCCACAGCTGGTGTTAAATAGGCAGCTCTGCATGGGAATATCCATGCTCCAGGAGGCGCTGGGAGGCTATGCCAGTGGCAATTCAGCAGGGAATTCAGGGCTTTGGGTAGAATTCATCTGAACTAGCAAAGCCAACCCCCAAATCTGCCCACCACCCAGGGAACAATCTTTGTGCTGCCCTGGCAGCCAAAGCCCCTGGGCTGGGAAATGTCAGCAGGCAAATGGATGGAATGATCTAAATGCCAGCATCCCCCAAAGGGACAATGCCATCACCTCCCTTTGCTCCCAAAGTGTCCACTGTGTTCCCCACAGGTACCCTGGGGATGCCAGGGAGGTGCCTTTGCCCACAGTGCCTTTCTCCTGCCCCTCTCCAGCCTGAGGCCTCTTCTCCCTTCCCTGCCAGCTGCTGCCAAGGAAGGAAGACACAGTGAGTGCTGAGTTGACCTCCAAATAGTCCTTCCCTCACCTTGAGATGACCTGAGATTTTACCCCCAAAATGTCCCCATCTGCCTCCTTCTGAGTTCCTCATTTTTTACAAGGAAGCATTCTTTCTCTGCTCTGGAGATTACCACAAGATTTGCCCCCAAAACTTTCCCCACCTGTCCACTACCTCTTTCCTCATTTCCACCTCAATCTTTTCATTCTTTGCCCTACAGATGCTTTCAATTTTTACCCCTCTGAACTTCCCTACCTGTCCATAAGTGATTACCTCAGTTTACCCCATCAAGTGCATTCTCTCTGCTACAGATCACCTCAGATTTTACCTCCAACATTTTCTGCACATCTCCACCACTGACTGAGTACTTTATTTTTACCTCCAAATACTCATTTTCTACCATGGAGATTCCCTCAAGTTTTACCTGCCAGATTTACCCACCTGTCCACAGCAATTCCCTCAGTTTACCTCAGGATGCTCCTGCTCTCTCCTAGAGATGACCTCACATTTTACCCCCTCAGTTTTCCCTACCTGCCCAGTTCTGATCACCTCCTTTTTACCTCAAAACATGAGTTCTTTCTTCTACAGATGAACTCGGATTTTATCACCAAAATGTCTATTTTGTCCCCTGTACACTGACTAGATTTTAAAACCCAAACCACGCAGGTTATGTCTGTCTTACCCCCAAAATGTTCATTCTGTCCCCTACAAATTAGGTCAGATTTTTTCTCAAAACCACTTATGGTTCCTACATAATTACCTCAGGGTTTGCCCCCCACATTCTACCTCATCTTGACTACTGATCACCTCATTGCTTCCTCAATATGTTCATTCTTTGCCCTACAGATCTTCCCAAGTTTTACACCCCAAATTTCCTTGCCTAGCCCCAGTGATTGCCTCAGTTCATGTCAGTGGTCACACTCTCCCTAGAGATTACCTCAAGTTTAACCCCCAAAATTTTCCTGAACTGTCCACAACTTATTACCTCATTTTTACCAAAAAAGATTCATTCTCAACCTTTAGATCATTTCAAGTTTGACCCCCCAAAATTCCCCTACCTGTCCACTACTGATTCCCTCATTCTTCCTTCAATATTTATTTCCTTTCTACCATGTAGCTTCTATCAAGATTTACCCCCAAAGTTTTCCATCTGTCTACTACTGCTTACCTCATTTTTACCTCAAAATGTTCTTTCTACAGCTTATTTAATATTATTTTTACACAAGTTTCCCTATCTGCCCACAACTGATTCCCTCATGTTACCTCAGTGTGTTCATGCTCTCCCCTAGAGATTAGCTCAGATTTAGCCCCCAAATTTTCCCCACATGCTCAGTACTCATCACCTCCTTTTTCCCTCCAAGTGTTCATTCTCTGCTCTTGAGACTTTGTCAAGTTTGGCCTCCAAAATTTTCCTTCTTTGTCTATTACTGAGTACCTCATTTTTGCTCCAAAATATTCATTCTGTCCCCTACAGATTACATCAAGTTTTACCCCCCAGTTTTTCCTTCCTGTACAATATTAACTCTTTTCTGCCCCAAAAATGTGCATTCTCTCCCCTAAACATCACCTCAGCTTTTCCCTCAAAAATGCCACCTTGCTCTGCTTGACATCCCCTCCCATTTTCCTACACAAACAATTCTTGTGTCCCCTTTCAGTCACCCCAGGTTTTCAGCTGAAAATGTCTCCTCTGTCCCCTCAAAGTCATCCCAGGTTTTCCCAGTGAGGAGCTGCAAGGAATTCAGGCAGGGCCAATGACACCAGGGAACAGCTGTAAATTCAGAGGCAGAGAGAGAAGATCTACCAGGAAAGGGGAAAGGTTCAGAAAACATTTCTGCAATTAATTAATAATTATTTCCAGTTCCCCACTGAGAAGAACACAACCTCACAGCTGTTAAGGCCTGACAGTTCCCTGCAGGGAGAGCTCAGCCCATGTGCCCAGAGGCAATCGCAGCATCTGCAAGAAAGAAAAAAGCAGCAAAAGGTGATTGCTTCTCTTTCAAAGTTATTTCAAGTGCTCACCCCCAAACCCACCTTTGCTCTTGATTCTGGCCGGGTGCATGGTGAGCAGTGGGCACAGGTCATGTCATCCATGCTGGTGTGAGTGATGCTTTCTGGGGGAAAGCAGCTGATCTCCAAAGTTCCCTTCCTGCCCCGTGCCTGATCTGCACAGGAGAAAACCTCTTCCAGGAAGGGACTGTGCTCCCTCTAATGCCATTTGCCCAGTCTGTTCCATGGGGATATTGCCAGCCTGGGGCAGCAAAGGCACACGCAGCTCTCAGCACTCCCTGCTCCAAGCACAGCTCTGGGCTCCTTTGCACACTGCCTCTGCCCTGGGGTTTTCTCCAGGAGAAGCCAAGGAATTGCTCCTGGAAGGGTGCAGATTAAGTTATCCCAAAGGGAAGCAAAGAGTAAGTACTCCAGGAAGAGCCCTTGGGATCTGCTGGGCTGAGGTGGGAAGGGGACATTCATTCCCTGCAGGGCCAATACACAACAACCTCCAAGCCAAAGCACAGACTGGCAGGTGGGGTCTGACAGCAGCACTCTGACAAACCTCCTTGTCATTCTTCCCTGCAGTGACTTTTGCAAGCAAACTCTGAAGCTGACAAGCCCAGAAGCTCCATCCAGCCACTCTGGAAGGAAAGGATACTCCCAGGGATGAGGCACATTCCCAGCAAACTCTCCCAACACAGCCTGGAGGCAGCGCTGGAGCTCGGGTGTGGGGCTGGGAAGGGCTGCCAGGAGCACGCAGCCCCCAGGTGGGGTGGCAGCGGCAGCAGCAAATTCCCACAGGCTGATGGCACAGCAGAGAGACAAAGGCCAGCAGTGCCCACGGGAGGTGCAGGGTTAATTCTGCTCCCTGCCCTGCCCCATCCCCGCAGGAAATCTCCAAGGGGGAGAGAAACTCTCAGGGTGCCCAAAATGCAGCATCTGTCACCCTGATCCAGCTTCAACTCAGCATGGGGGGCCAAACTCCCCCCACAGGTAAACACTGAGCTGACCTGGTCAGTCTCAAACACAGCCCCAGTTCTCACCTCCAGCCTGCTCCTGGGGCTGCTGCCACATTCCTGACAAGGAGCCCCTTTGGACAGGGCTCTCTCTGTGTCTCAGGTGCTGGGCACTGCAGGGACCAGGGCAGCCCCCTCTGGGGACAATTGGGGATTCATCCCACACCATGGGCAGGACCAGGGGCCCTCCAGTACAGGCTGGTGGGGCCAGAGCCCATTGGGTTTGGCTGCTCAAACACCAAAGCTTTTGGCAAAGATGGGACAAGTTAAGTGGGTTTTCCTGGCCTGAGAGAGAGAAGAAATTGTTGAAATTAAGCATGGCAATTAAGTCCACTGTGGAAGTCAAAGGCTCCTGGCTTTCCCACTCCTGTTCTGATTGCTCACTAGAAGGTTTTATCCATAAAAAAATGAGAGGTGGCACCAAATAAAAGAGCTCTTTTTCAACATTTTTCCCCTACTTACTTTCATACCTAAAAAGGATGTCCATTTTTTCTTAGTGTATTCTTTGCCTAATTTTAACAGAACTGTTTTCCTTCCAGGCCCCACTTGTGGGTTCTTCACTCCTTTGCCATTGGACTTTGGACAAAGGAAGAGAAGCATCTGCTCCAAACGGGTGTCATCCTATGGGGAACACCCCCTGTACCAGCCCCAGCCTGGGCCAAGCACGCTGCCTCACTCTCCCCATTCTGGATGCTGGCTCCAATCCAGTCTGAGTTTTCCCCTGTTTTCCATGTCTAAGGACAGGAACTTGTCCTGGTCAGGGTGTAAGGCCTTAAACTGCACCTTGATCTGGGGGGCTGGGACTGGGATTCCAGCAGGGAATTCACTGTTTTACAAATAAAAGTTATTCCAGGGAGCTGCTGCTTCACCACACAGTGTCAGCAAAAGAGAGAGAACACCAAAGGTGTATCCAAAACCAAGGATGGAATGATTCCTCCTGCTTTGAGTGGGATCCGGGCTTATGCTGCCCTGGAATGACAAAGAACTTCTCCCTCAGCCCCCTAGAGAGCCCTCAAAAAGCCAAAGTGCAGCAGGGAAGGAAGGAAAGGCACCTGCTGGGGACAGCACAGCTCCAGCTGCTCATGGGGACTGGGACTGAGTCTGGAGCCAAAAGCCCCTTCCCAGGCTGGAGGGGCTTGCCTAAAGCACCACCTCTGGGAAGCAAAGGGCTATGGAAGAAATGGAGTGGGAATTTACAATAATAATCATAATGGATCGGGAAAGAGCAACAACAGAAGCAACAATCATTCCAAGGGAGCAGGAGGGATGCTGAGCTTTAAACAAGGTTTGAGTGAGGCAGCAGCTCCTGGCAGTTCTAACCCACAGCTCCAGCTCTGCGATTCCAGGAGCACTGCAAGCTCCTCCTGCCCAGTCCCTGGCTTTGCCTCCTGCCAGTACTCGGCACCTCGGGCACGGGTGGCTGCGAGTGCTCCAGTGCTGCTGCCCCGAGGGAGCGGGAAAATGGCCACTAAACCCCTTCCCACTGGGCTGGCTCCGAGCTCTGCCTGGGGAAAACATTTGGCACCCCTGGCATTTCAGTGCAATCAGTTTCCATCAATTTGAAGATGCACTGAATAAACCCAGGGCACATAAGTAAACCTCTCCCCATAAGGAGAGCCCCAGGGAATACACAATTCTTCCTATGCCTGGCCAAAGAAACCAGGAGCCAGGTTTTGGGGAAGAGACTCCAGACTCTTATCTCCTTCCCTGGCTGTAAACCACTTGCAGAGGCTTTGGAGTTCATACAAGCTTGTCAGGATTTGGCTACTTCATTTAAATTCTATTCAGATACTGGAATGGAAGTGTCCTAAAGGCACCTCACTCAGACTTTAAGCCCTCTACCACCAAAGAATTTAGATGCTCTTTTCTTAGGAACACCCCACCTCTGCTTCTTTAGGTGTCTCCATGTGGGACATCAATTAAATGCGGACAAATTTTAGAATGCAGCTTCCAAGTCAAGTTACCTGCTAGGAAATGACTCCAGCTCTCTGGCACCTTGGGCTGTTTTAAACACAGCCTGGCCCTTCATGGCTGAGGCTCTGAGCTACACAACTTGTGAGCTGGCAAGTAACAGCAGCTGAGGTCTCATCCCAGCTGTACACAAAAACAGGGAGTGGGGGCTGCACTTGGATACATGCAGGCAGGGTTGGGCCCCTTCTGAAAGGTTCAATCCCTGTTTTTCAGAGACTCAATCAGGGATAATGACATTTTCACAAAGCTCTCTTAAGGCACGTGAAAACCCGAGCAAGAAAATGGAATCAAAGCCTTTGTTCCGCTGGCCTCACGCCCCAAATTCCAACGGGACAGACAAGTCCCTCTCCTCGCAAGGCAACGTCTCCTACCTGGATCTGTGCCTTCCCCAGCCTTTGGTGGCCGCTGTCTCCATCCTCCCACACCTCCTCATCTTCCTCCTCAGCAGGCCTGGCTTCCTCATCCTGCAGAGCAAGCACAGGGACACTCACCAGCCTGCTCATCCCAAACCTGGGCAGCAGGGATGGACTGCTGGGACCCCCTGGACAGTCACCCCTCTGCTGGCCACCATCCCTGCTCTGCAGTCCATTCCCGTTCCTGGCCTGGCATCTCCTTTGAACAGGATGTTAAACCACAACCACTTGCTCTGCTGGGTTTTGGGACATCAGAGACTCCTCCAAGGCAGTGGACAAAGCTCCTGTTCCCACAGCCTCTGCCTCCCAAAGCCCTGCTAGGGCCAGGCAGAGCAAGGGAAACCCCTCAGTTCCTGCTGGAAATTTCCTCTTGTGCCCGTAAACCCAGGGAAATCGTGGCTGCCCCATCCCTGGAAGTGTTCAAGGCCAGGCTGGCCGCAGCTTGGAGTACCCTGTGGATGGAATGAGGTGATCCTTAAGGTCCCTTCCCACCCAAATTATTCCGCCATTCCAGGATGATTCTGTGATCTCTCCCTGCATTTATTTTGCATCGTTTCCTCTCTAATCTGAATTCCCAAATCAAAATGATTTTTTAAAGAAATCATTTAAAATTATCCCAGGAATAAAAAGGGGTGCATCAAACATACAAGAATCATTCCTACCTCCATCAAATCATTGTTAATTGGAAGCCTCTTTCCTCATCTCTGTCCTTAGTTTTCCTTTCCTAGGAAACCTTATGATCCCACAGTTTCTCCAAGAGATTTACTGGGATTGCAGAAAGGTTTGCTTTGTCAGGGAGGCAAGGGGGTTTACAACACTTGTTCCTCTGCATCTTTATCCTTTCACCAGCTTTCCCCTGGAACGGTGCTGCAAGAGAAGTTCAGAATTACTAGAAATGGATCAGGTTCACCTTTTTTCCTCATTCTTTCCCAACGACTTCCAAATGCTTGGAATTATCCTCAAATGAGGCCTAGCAAGCTACTGTGAAAACATCAATCAGAGGAACATCTTGACAAGAGAAAACCACATCCAGCAGCAGCCAAAACAATGCCACTGCTATTCTTACCTGGTCTCCAGGTGCTCCAGCCAGAGCTCCCAACACCCACTGCCATTCCATGGGAGTGAGGAGGCAGTTTTGGACGTGTTCTTTGCCACGGGATGGGATAACAGAGCCCAGAGGGTCTTTGTGTCCCTTCCAAGCCACCCCATGATTCCATGATACCATCAGAACCTATACCAATTCCATTCTGGAAAGCCCAATTCCATTCCTCCCATCAACTCAGAATTTCTCCCTTCCTCTCTCTGCTCCACATCAGGCATGTGTTGCCACAGGCATGGGATGCCTCAGCATTGCCTGGGAATGCCACTCAAGGCTGCCCTGGTGGCCTCAGTGCTCCAAAATGCCCAGCTGGCTCCCGTTCCAGTCAGGAATGTCCCAAACAGCAGCGTGGGGTGTGCCCTCTGCCATCCCACCATTGGGGCAGCTCCCATAGAATGTGACCGACTTACTGGGTTTGGAATTCCCGGCTTAAAAGTCAGGTGGTGGAATATCCTCTCCTGGGAATATCCAGAAGACCAGAAGGCTCCCTGGAAGCCACAGGTCAGGGACAGAGTCAGATGAACGATCCTGAACTGGTTTTCAGGGGATGCATCCCCAGCCTGTGGCTGCAAAAACTCCAGAGCTGGTCCTTCCCCTTGGGACAGCCAGGGAAAACATCCCCAGCATGGATTTCTGACAGGAAAAACCTCACTGCTCCAGGCTACTTGGCTCCTCCCAAATCCAGGCCAGCACTCCAACAGGCTCTAAGGACAAAACAACAGCAAAGACCATCTCAGGGCACACGCCACGAGCTGGGCGTCACATTCCTCACTGGAACTGGGCTGTTCCCACATCCCTGGGACAGTCGGGAGCATCCCCCATTCCTCACTCTTCCATTCAGGACAAAGAGACAACAGAGCTGTCAAACAGCCAGTGTCTTACCCCAACAACCCAGGGAAAACCACCTTGCTCTGGGGAGAACCATCATGCCCAGTTATGGAAAAAGCCAAAGAACAGTACTGGAAACACTCCCGGGCATGGAGGCTCCCAGCTCCGGAAATGCAGCTCACAGGCTTCTTCCCATGGGAACCCCAATCTTGCCCGGGACTGGGCTCAGGGAGAAAGTCCTGCCCATTCCACCACTCTGGCACAGACACCCCAGGAAGGTGTCCCTGACCATGGCAAGGGGCTGAACAGGATGGTCTGTAAGGTTCTTGCCAGCACAGACCATTCCAGGAGTTTAAGGTGGATTTGAGCAGCTCCTGGGGACATGAACATCACCCACACCTCCCACCTGGCTCAGCCCAGAGTCCATCCAGCACTCACAGAGAGCTGCTGGGAGCTGAAATTCTCCCTGCTCCCCCTGCCTGGGAAACCCTGCCTCCAGCTCCTGGGAAAGGGGAGCTGCATCCTGCTGGGTGCCCCTGGCTCTGGGCAGCTGCCGCCTTCAGGCGGGGGGATGGCTCGGGCAGCTCCGGTGACTGTTCCACCTCGATGATTTTGTGTTTTCCTGCATTTCCCTGGGCTGGAGGGGAGCAGGGGGTGCGGTGGGAGTGCGGGAAGGCAGCGGCGGGGAGGGCAAGGAGTGGGGCCGGGCACCGCACGGCGCAGGGGGGCTTCTGCTGGCACTGGAGGGGCGCGACCGTACGGAGGCGTCCCCGCCGCTGCCGGCCACTGCCCACGGGGCTCCTGCCCGCCCCCGGCGCCACTGACCCCACACCCCGTGTCCCCACACTGGGAACCACCACGGAAAATCATGCTGGAACCTCTAATCCTGAGCCCGAGCCTTGACCTTTTACCCCCTGACCTTTGACCCCTTGACCCATTCCTTGACAACCCGAGCTTTGATCCCTTACCTTTGACCATCCAGCAAGTGGCCAAGATGCCCGCGGGCGGCTACGCCAGCGAGTAGGTGAAATGGAGACCGTGGCGATCGTGCCAGACCCGAAGGCGAGCTCCTCGGGCAAAAAGATCCACGATGATGTCGAGACTCAAAGGCCGATGACAGAGATGGGTGGGAACTGCCCTGCCCAGCAAAGGCTCGGGTGATGCTGAGGAGAAACCCTCTCCCTTTACTTCCAAGGGACCCTCCCACAACAGCCCTCTCCTCTAAGCTAACTTCCAATTGCCTCCTGGAACTCCAAAGGCCTTTCCCTTCTCCCAACCACCGCTCCCAACACTTAGCTTTCTGAAGACAAACGGACAAAATCCATCCTTGGCAGAAAAAATGCATCAGCACCTCAGATGTCAACACGTTCCCCATGGTCCGCTTTGGCAGCTGTGAAAGATGGAGAACAAGGAGAAAATTCAGCCTCTGACAACACACGCCAAAAGAGACCCCTTCCGCAAGGCCCCCTCCCTCGAAACTGCCGAGGCTCAGCGCTTACCTGCTCTCTCCAAACTTCAGCTCCACACCTGCTCACGGTACCTAAGACAACAAAACAGAAAACGTCACTGTTGCCCTCCAGAAGAGCATCCCCGGGCTACTCCACACCACTGCCCCGGCTCACCTCAAATCCTGATCTGACTCTGGAGGTGGCCAGGACAAACCTGCACAATGAAAAGGGACACGCTCAGCACGCTGCCATAGACCGCTGGCCTATCAGCCACCCCACCTAAATGCCAACTCACCTGCTCGCCTCTGGCCCTTGGCACGCCCAGGGCGGCAGCAGCACCTGCAGAGAAGCAAAGCAAAAACACACAAAACATGCTGAGAGACTGTGAAACCACAGCCTCCCCGCTCTGACTGAAGTACACCACACCTATACCTTAGGCTTGCACCCTCCAGCATCCAGGGCCAGGACATCCTGCAAGTGGACCACCTAAAACACACAAACAACAACGGATGCTTAGAGCTGCTCCAAAAATTGAGACCGAGGCCGTAACAACTCATTCTGTCCACCGGTCACTGCTCACCTCGCTCCATCGCCCCTGACTGCCAATATCCGGCATTACTTCCAAAAAAAAAAAAAGACACGGAACAATGCTGTAACATAGTAGCATGACATAGCCCAGCAGGACTGCAGAGAGGGGCAGAGAGGGAAAGCCGGCCAGGATCTCGTTCCCAGCCCTGAGCAGGGGCTTTACTGGCCTGACTGTCCTGTACTACCCGAGCTCTGGGGACAATGAACCAGGCTCAGTCCCTGCCTCACCACTGGCACCCTGAAATTCTGGCACTGCAAGAGTCAGGGGAGGTTTCAGCAGTGATTTCAGCAAGGTCAGAGCTGCTCCCAGCAAAAGCTGTTCTTAGACTACTCCTGGCAGAAGAACCCAGAGTACCTGCCACTGCAGGATGCTTGTGACTTCCAGGTGGAGGAGAAGGGTGGAAACAATCCAAGATGAAGACAGAATGATGAACACAGCAAAGAGGATTTCTGTATGCTCTGCACTGTTTTGTCACGTTCAGCCCTTCCTGGGCTGTTCTCTGCTTGTTGTTCTCAAGATCAACATCTCCGACTAAGGGCGGGTGATGTGAATTCCAAGGAAGTACAATTCAATTCTCCCCTAGATCTTTCCCTAAAGTACAAGATACTGATTCACCTCCCTTCCCACCAGAGTCAATCAAAGACTATCCAAAAACGTAAATTATGGTAACGCGGAATCTGGTCTCCATTAGAAAAATTAATGTAGTATTTTTTATCAGAGCTTTGGTTAAATGTAACAACGCAGGAAGTGCCTGTGCTCAGGTTATTGGAGAGTGCGAGGTTTTCTCATCGCATCAGCCCTGTCAGCTGACAAATGTGGCTGTGCACTAAGGCACAAAGCACCGACGTTTGCACACTACAGCTGGAATCTGCTATCTCCGTGTGCAGACACAACCACTGCTCATCACAGATAAACCCACAAGGGCTGCTCCAGCACTGACTTACCTGGGGAAAAACCAGCACTAAGAGGAGCAAAATAAAAAGCATGGGAGTAGTAGTTTCACCCTGAGCAGCTCCGTGAGACGGGCAGGAATCAGAGGATCCCCTGAGTAACTCTGAACTTGCTTTTCCTGATCACCTTTCACAGAATCCATAGCAGCAACCCATGGACATCCCGTGTGTAGGTTTATTCCAAAACCCACTCGCAGAAACATCAGGATATTGCACCTAAAGCTGCCTCTGCCAGAGGGAAGCAAGAGCTGGGGCTGGGAGAGGAAACAGGCAGGAACTTGCTCTCAGGAGAGGCAGCACGTGGGCTGCTGGCACTGCCAGCAGGAGAACGCAGGTGGGAGCAGGTAAAATTCCAATACAAAATGCAACTGGGGAATGTGACGGTGCAGAGGCTGTAGGTTGGCAGTCTAAGACTTTGGGGTTTATCACAGCTCTGTGAAAGCACCGAATTTTGCCAGCAGGTACCATTCATCCTCCTCAGTGTTGGGGAAGATGAAACAGGAAAGCCTTATAAATATGATTGCCTGACAAAAGATTTTGACAATATGAAAACTATAAGCGACATAGAAATGAAAGCCATTTTTGAAATACCAAATCTTAGTTACTGAACAACTGGAAAACAATGGTATGGCCGACTGAAGGTAATCCCCTCTTGATTGAACAATACCCTCTGCTTGCAGGCAGGTCCAAGGGTCAGAGCAGACCCTACTAGCTCAGCAGAAGGGGTCCAAAGAGTAGTTTTTAAGAGTTAAGATGTAACACTCTATGGTAATACAAGAACTCTTACAGGCTGTATGTAAATGCTATAGGATTTGTATCTTGTATTAGATTGGTTAGTGACAATTAGAATATTCAGTACAGAAGATGATTTATTGTATTGTAACCAAGACTTCAGACATTCTCTCTCACTACTTCTTCACTCTCATTCCTCTCACTCTCTCTCTCTTTACTTACCCACTTACACTCTTGCTCTCTTGGGCCTGCTCAGAGCTGCCAGCTGCAGCTCTAAGCAGTGCCCCTGTACCCACGCCCTTTGCAATAAACCACATGTTCCAAGATCTGACTGCAGAGATCTCTCGTCTCCACTCGTCACCGCCCGGTCCAGACTGAACCCCAAAACTCCCGCACTCAGGACAAGCTTCCAAGAGTTCATCTCTCAATCTGTGCCCCAGTGTGGGCCAAGTGCTGGTGGAGCCTGGGCTGGCACCCCGAGCTCTCACCCCCAGCTGGCACCCCCAGGCCTTTCCAACGTGCCACTGCCACCCAAGCCACAATGGTGGGCCCAGCCACAGCTGGGGCCTGAGGAAAGGAAGGAATGAGGAGGGACTTAGGACACAATCCTGCCCTTCAGACAGGCAGATTTACCTGTGCTCCAGTCTCAAGGGGGCTCTCAGTGGATAACTCAAGCATCCCGCGTGGGACACTGGGGCCAAGGAGCAGCTGGAGGCAGCTCTGTCACCTGGGCTACCTGTGTGTAGCCATATTTAGCAATAACTGAATTGATTGAAATAAAGGGTAAAAGCTTGACTCAGCCTGTAACTTTCACCTTTCTTTCAAGTGCAAAAAGAAGCAGAAAAATCCATTCATATTGATGCTTTCCAGCTATGTCTCTTTCAGATTCCCAGGTGTTCATCCCCTCACAGAGTTTTAGCGGTGACACAGAAGAAAGTTCTTTGCGTGCTGCCAGAAAAATGAGATTTCTCCCATTTTTTATTTTTACACCTAAAGTATGAAAACATTATCATCACACAGAATAGTTCTGCACACTCTCCTCTGGGCAAGGGGAAGATTCCCTGATAGGCAGATTCCAATCCCTCCTGTCCATATTTACATCCCTAAGGCCTCAGACCCTCTGTAGGTAACCACGGGGTTCCCAGGTGAGAGGAGTCACTGTGAGAACAGAATTAAACCCCAAAGCACCTCTGAGGAGACAGCGCCTGACTCTGGGAGTGCCTCCCTCTCGCGTGGAAGGTGTGGCTTACTCAGGAGTTACTCCAGGAGTTCCTACTCTGCCCAGGCCAGGCCTGCTCCGGACACTCCCCGTGCCCTCAGAGCCACAAACCCAGCTCAGGGCTGGGCTCAGAGCTCCAACACCACCAGGAATGAGCACTCCCTGAGCCCCCTGCCCTCCCAGCCCTGCTCTAGGCTGGGCAGGCACTGAGGGGCTCACTGACACCTCCAGGGTGGCTCTTTAAAGGTGGTGGCACAGGTGCTCCACAGCAGACCTGTGCCAGACCCAACTTCTCCACGGGCAAGGAAGAACCTCCCAAAGCAGGTGACACAAAAAGCTCTGGTGTGGCCCAGGGACTGCTCAAGGTCACAACCAAAATTAGTTCTGAGCTCAGGGTGGTGTCACTTCAGTTCCCTGCCACTGCTGCCACTTCCTGCCACCTTCAGCTTTTGCTCCAGGCACCAAAATATGATTTTTTCAAGGCCAGCCCATCTAAACTATCTGAAATTGCAGCCTGGCCGATCTCGGGAGCTCCCACACTCACTCATGAGGATGAAGTGACAGACCAGCAGTGAGCACTTCTCCCTCTTCCAGCCAAGCTGTGAATTGCTCCTCCCTCAGCTTCAGCAACCACTTTTCGTGCCAGTTCCTGAAGAGAATCTTGTGCTGAACATCCATCACTTTTTCAGTGCAGAGCATTTGGCTTCATCCTCAAGCCCTAGAAACACTCAGCTAAACCAGCACTAAAACCTGATTAAACTCGCATCCTGCACAGCACAATGAACTTGGACTTGGGCAGGAATCAGAATATCTGGGAATGAAGAGAACCCAAGAGCTCGGAGAGGTTTGCTTTGCCCTTGTCCTGCCTTGGGCTCCTGGCTCTGCCACAGCAGTTACAAGAAGCAGAGCAGCGACCTCCCCTCCCCTCCTCATCAACACAAACCCCCAAAAGCAGAGTTTGTCTCTCTCAGACCCACCTTGAGCTGTGTCCGCAGCAACAACGAGGCTGTTGAAAGCAGCAACCCCACAGCTCGGCGTCTGCAGGGCTGCACCCTCTCCATCCTACAGCCTCTCCACCTCCCCACAGCTTGGAGTGATCTGTTCTCCCAGTTTAGAGAAGGTGACACCAACCTCACTTTGGTTTGGGTACAAACTCTGAGGCAGACACTGAAGGCAAAGGAAGACGAGGCCTTGGTGGGAAGGGACCTTAAAGCCCATCCAGTGCCACCCCTGCCAAGGGCAGGGACACCTTCCACTGTCCCAGGCTGCTCCAAGCCCCAGTGTCCAGCCTGGCCTTGGACACTGCCAGGGATCCAGGGGCAGCCACAGCTGCTCTGGGCACCCTGTGCCAGGGCCTGCCCACCCTCACACGGAAGGATTTCTTCTGCGTATCTACTCTGAACTGAAGTTTAAGTATCTAAGCTCAAGTTTAGTTATTGCTGAGCCTCTGCTGAAGATAACTGAGACACCATAGTAGGAGAGAAAGGAAACAGGCCTGTAGAACAAACCACAGGCGAGTAACAAACCAAAATGATGTGGCCAAGAACAATTATTGCCACAGAAAAGAAACCTCAGTCACCAAAAACTCCAGTCTATTCCTACATCCTCACCCAGGGGGACTCCAAACACGACACTGCAACTCATGCTCCTCCCAGCTCCACACACACATTGCTGGGACCTCTTGCAAGCTGCTCAAGCTCTCTCCACATGCCAAATCTGCCCATGGCAGAGGTGCTGCTTTCCTGGCTCAGCTCCCAAGACTCGACTCTCAGTATTTCCGCCCTCAATACTGTAAATTTCTGGTGATCTGGAGCAAAGATTTCTGGCTTGCTGTGTGGCTTCTCACACAGAACCTGACCCCAGGGGCTCAGTCTCACTCTCTCCGTGTTTGACACAAGTCATAAAGCAAGAACTGCAAAGACATTTCGAGGCAGTATCAGGGGCCTGAGACAGCTTTTGAGATCAAAGTTGAAATCTACTGTTTTCTTTCATTGCTGTTAAACTGTACTGGAGTCCTGGGGGCACTTTTGGGCGCCACAATATAAAAAAGATACAAAGCTGACAGCATCCAAAGAAGGGACATGGGGATGGGGAAGGGTGTGGAAGGACCATGAAAGAGCTGCTGAGGGCACTGGGTTTGTTCTGGTAGAGAAGCGTGAGGTCAGAACACATCGGGGGCTACAGCTCTGATCTCCGCTCCCTGGGACACAGACAGGACCCAGGGAGCAGCTGGAGCTGGGCCAGGGCAGGCTCACGCTGAGATCAGGGAAAGGCTCTTCCCCCAGAGGCTGCTGGGCACTGCCCAGGCTCCCCAGGGAATGGGCACGGCCCCGAGGCTGCCAGAGCTCCAGGAGCGTTTGGACAGCGATGCCAGGGATGCCCAGGCTGGGGCTGTTGGGGGGTCTGGGCAGGGACGGGGGTGGGACTGGGTGATCCCTGTGGGCCCCTTCCAGCTCAGGATATTCCAGGATTGTCTCACTCCCCAACAGGGGAGAGTCTGCTCTCACACAGAGCTGCAAACACACTGTGCAGGAGGCAGCAAATGACAACAATTGACATTGATACATTAATAAAGCCAAGATATTAAGCAAGCCAAAAGATAAATTTTCCCTTTTGTTCCTGACCAACAAGACCTGTCCCAGTCCCAGTCCAGCCACTAAGCAACTCCAGTGTGACACAGGGACTGTCTCACACCTCGAGGCCGACACACAACAGCAGCACAGCACCGGGAGTTTAATCACGTTTCCCTCATTAGAGGAGACAATTAATGACCGCTCAGGTGCACAACCACTCCTGCAGAGCGCTTCACTAGAGCCCGTTCTGCAAGAACTCCCCCAGGCTGCAAAGCCCCATTTGCCAGGGACCTGAGAGAAGAATTCGGTAGTTTTAAAGGAATGTCAGGAACCAGGAATACACCTGAGTGTAGGAACCGAGAGTGCCGAGAATATTTCTCGGTTTCCATCTCGCCCGATCCATCTGTTACGGCGCAAGGCAGAGGCAGGTCCCTACCTCCCGAGCCTGGGGTCCTCCCATCAGATGAGCCATGCGCGCGGCCAGGGGCGGTCCCGGAGCTTCCATCGGGCCCTCCCGCTATCCCCACGCGGCCCGGGTTCGCGGCCGCTTCCGCGTTTGAACGGCGGCGCCTGCTGCTGACGTCATCACTCCCGCCGCTTCCATCCCGGCCTTACTTCCGCCTTCGGGAGCCCTCGCTTCCACGCCTGCGCGGCGCGGCATCGGCCGCCCCTCCTCAGTGCCGGTTACCCCGGCAACGCCGCTCGCGGCTCGAGCCGCTCCTGGCCCGGCCCCGGCCCTGCCCGGGACGTCAGCCCCGGCCCCGCTGCCAGCCCAGCCCCGGCCCCGCTGCCAGCCCAGCCCCGGCCCCGCTGCCAGCCCAGCCCCGGCCCCGCTTCCAGCCCCGCTCCCGCTGCCAGCCCCGCCCCGGCCCCGCTGCCAGCCCAGCCCCGGCCCCGCTGCCAGCCCAGCCCCGGCCCCGTTTCCAGCCCCGCTCCCGCTTCCAGCCCCGGCCCCGCTGCCAGCCCAGCCCCGGCCCCGCTGCCAGCCCCGCCCCGGCCCCGCTGCCAGCCCAGCCCCGGCCCCGCTTCCATCCCAGCCCCGCTCCCGCTTCCAGCCCCGCCCCGCCCCCGCTTCCATCCCAGCCCCGGCCCCGCTGCCAGCCCAGCCCCGGCCCCGCTGCCAGCCCAGCCCCGCTCCCGCTGCCAGCCCCGCCCCGCCCCGCCCCCGCTTCCAGCCCAGCCCCGGCCCCGCTTCCAGCCCAGCCACGGCCCCGCTGCCCGGCACCAGCGCTTCCCAGGCCAGCCCGGTCCCGTCCACGGTCCCGGCCGCCCGCCCGGCACCTCCAGCCACACACGGACGCTTCAGCTGCCACGCCGATACGACCGATAAGCACAGCACCTCCAGCCAGCAGTGCAATTCGTTCGGCTACTGCAGTTCCATCCTAGGAGCTTTCGGCAGCTACACCTCCTACCAGCTCTGTGTCCACACAGCCCCCGTCTGCACCGCAGCCACAGCCGTGGACACACAGCAGAGACATTTCAACAGCTGCCGTGTCACCACGGCATGTACCCCCTATCATCACTCTGATAACACCACTCAGAGGATTATCACAACAATCACACGATGCTGAACCATGTTTCCCGTGCCATTTCAGCGAAACAAATACGATTTTATCTCCAGAACAGAAAGAGGACTTTCTCAACTATATGTGGACACCTCTTCCATCACAACAGGACCAAGCACGCGTTATTAATAGTGACGTCTCGCATCGAGACATTCCATTTCATGCACATTCTTCTCGAACTTCTCAGGGACATTCAGCTGATTTTATGGGACTTTTTCATCCTCAAATGCCTGCTCAACACTTCAGTGAGAAGGATATAGTGACCAGCACAGCTTCAGAAAGCATTCCTCTATCTTCCCAAGCTTCATCTCCTTTTTTTACAACAACCAATACAACTCCAACTTCTCATATGCCTTCTTCACAGCTTCGAAATCCACAACAGGAATCTGATCCCTCATTTTTCCACCGTCGCTTTCAGCGTTCGGATGACTTTGTTCGTCACCTTTATTTCCGACTCAGAGAACGTGCAGATTATCTGCCTCCAGAGGTTGCAGCACTGGGTCCCCACCCCTCACCCATCCCGCATGCTGGCAGTACCCTACCCAGATCCACTGCACCCTCTCCTCCAGTGGCCAGATCACAGCCACCTGCGATGGCAGGTTCAGCCACTCCTCGTTTATTTCCTTACAGTGCACAGCCGCAAATACCGACCCCTATTCCTCATCCAGGAGGGGGAGAAGAACATGGAATAATAATAAAATAAGAATTTTAAAGTTGTTTATTTTATATTAATTTTTTTTAATTTTATGAGAGAACTACCTACCCCATGACATTTGAGTTTCAATTATTAATTCAGTTAAGGTTCTCTTTAAAGTTTGTTTCATCCTCTCTACCCGTCCTGAACTCTGTGGATGCCATGGGGTATGTAGTCTCTCACAAAATAAAATTAAAAAAAATAAATAAAATAAACAACTTTAAAATTCTTATCCCTTAGACCCTGTGTTTCCCACCCAGCATGAAGCATACTTGCTTTCTTCTGTGTTAATGAGTTCTTTTGAATTTATAAATACTTGTATTAGCGGTGATGGCGCCCGCCCGCGGAGTGATCCGCCGGAGGGACTATTTGTGATGCGCTCCTGCCCGCGGAGGGATCAGCGCTGATGCCGCCCCGCCCGCCCAGCTGCTCTCGCTGCCTTTTCCCGCTCTCCCCTCTGCTCCCAGCGCTTCTCCTGCAAAGGGCGCGGCTTTTCCTGGGCTCTTTTCCTGCCGGGCTGCAGCGAGCGCTCCCCTCAAGGAGCAGGGGCAGCTTTGCTCGCGGCGGCAGCGATTCAACAGAGCAGGCCCGGAACAATTCCTGCTTAGCCGGGCTTTGAGCACATTCCTGAGCCAGCACCAGCAGCAGCGAGTGAGGCAGCGGCACATGAAGGAGGCTGCGGCTCTGGCCGGGCTGGGGAGGGGTTCCTCTGTAATAGAAGAACATGGAGAGACAAACCAGAAAGGGCAGGAAAAAAAGAAAAAGCCAAGACAAACTAAACTTTTTTTTAAAAATAATCCGGATCCAGAGGGACTTCTGGCTGGAGAACTTCCTGGGGAGCAATCCTGCCCCTCTGGGAGGCAATGCCAGGGCAACTCCAGCTGAAACCTGCACACAAACACCACAAAGATTTCAGATATTTGCAGGAAGCATCCACTTAGCAACTGCTGCTTAATAATTTATTCCCTTTCCCATTAAATGGTACATTCAGTCCACAAGACTTCAACACCTTTCTGGTAGTTTTATTTACAGTCTGCAGCGTGTTCTGTAAAACACAGGAGTGCACACAGACACACACGCACAAACATTTAAAGAAGTACAGTTTATTCCAAAGGAAGTCTACGCACTACTTTTTCCATAAAAATTATAAAAAATACTTTAGTTACTGTATTCTACCTAAACCAAGATACTTGAGAATTCTTCCACAAGTGATGCCCCCTCCCCACAAAGGGCACTCCGACAAGAAGAAATTCAGGAGACTGCATCACCAAATAAAATCCTAATGGCAACTGCTTCAATCCCCCAGAAGAACAATGAATTCCCACTCTGCATCCAGCAATCCCTGCTCTGCAGCCTGTCTGCATCTGCTTTTGTAGGGCTTGTGGGGCTTTTGCATTCACTTCCTTCTCCAGGGCAGTTCCCACAAACAAAGAATGACTGAATTTCTGCAGACTGTCACTCGGCAATCCTGCATTTCACACATGCAAAGGGAAACACTTTCCTTTGAGCCCTTTATTTCAAGGAGTCTCTTTTTTACTGAGCATCCAGTGAGAACAGTGCCCAGTTGTGGCTGTTATTATTTCTCTGCTTTTGCTGCGTGGCAATATTGTGCTGGAGCTCTGCAGAACACCCACTGCAGCCCTTGTCTCACTGGGGCACACCGAATTGACAAAAAAAAAGGCACAAAGATGAAACTCCTAAAGCAGCAGCAGCCCCAAGTCACTGAGCTGCTGCTTCCCACCACCAACACTCTGTGTCTCAGCAAACACTTCCAACGCACGAGCCAAGGCCACAGGGGAGTGAAAAGCCCAGAGCCTGCGGGCAGGACAAGCACTCCATTGATCAGTAACAAACCAACACAGCTCAGCTGGATGGTGCACTTAAGACTGGACCTGGAAGCATCAGGAAAAGCCATTGGAACACAAGCTCAGCAGCACAGAATCCATTTGGCACCAGCTGATGAGATGGGAGGCTCTGTGTGGGACACGTTGTGCATTCAGCTTCAACTATGCCACAGCTCCACAGCAGCGCTGAAAAACTTCTGCTTTTAACAGTTGGAGAGGATTTTCTCAATGGAAGTGAAGCTGTCATTAACAGAGGAACAGCACACGATGCACAACATAACCTGCAATAAAAAGCTTTTGCTTTCCAGCATGTAAGCATCCAGGTTACTGGACTTCAGCTCATGGAAACGAATCTGATGATAGATTTTTTTTTAATTTTTCTTGGAACTAAAAAAGTAAAATCTTCCATAAAAGGATAAAGCACAAAAATACTCTCTCAGTACATCTCAGGAAGCCATTTAATACCTTCCATGTCCTAGGAACAACTAGGCAAAACACTTGGAAAGTGTGAGCAGTAGAAATGTTGACCATTGAATGTTTGGCAGCCGTGTGCTCCAGCCCCTGGGAGGGGCTTGTCCCCCACTCCACACCAGTCCTGCAGCTCCCCAGCTATTTCTTCTTCTTCTTCTTTGGGGGCTCATCCTCAGAGCTGCTGCTGCTGCTGCTGCTGGAGGAGCTCGGATCCGAGTCGAAGTCGGAGGAGGAGGAAGAGCTGCTGGAGGAGGAGGAGGGGGAGGAGGAGGAGGAGCTGTCCTCACTGTCGCTGTCCTCGGAGGAGGTAGAGGAGTCCTGGCTGTCAGAGGAGTCGCTGGCTGAGCTGTCACTGCTGCTGCTGCTGCTGGAACTGGTCACACTTTTGGACCTGGGAGAGAACAAAGAGCTGAGCACAGCCCTGCCAGAGCCCATGGCACCGTGTTCTCTGCTCTGCTGTAATTATCCAAAGATCAATTTGTTGCCTTGAAAATTTCCAGGCCTCACCACCTAAGATGAATTCCTGTGCCCTCCCTCCCTTTCCCACTCCTGGATGAGTGGATTTTGGCCATTTGAGCAACGGCAGAGTGGCCTCAGGGCATGACATAGCCCAGCAGGACTGCAGAGAGGGGCAGAGAGGGAAAGCTGGCCAGGATCTCGTTCCCAGCCCTGAGCAGGGGCTTTACTGGCCTGACTGTCCTGTACTACCTGAGCTCTGGGGACAGTGAACCAGGCTCAGTCCCTGCCTCACCACTGCAGCAGGAATTCTGTCAGTTGTGACCAAACTTGTCCAGCGAACACATCCTACAAGCTCCTTCCTGGGCAGTTATTAATAAGGAAAACCAAGAGACTGTAAACAACCTTAAAGCAGGATACCAAGCTCCAGCCTTTTCTTTGAGAAGCAAATATGGCTAATTTGTGCCTGCTCAGGATCAGAAGGAGCAGCTGATCTCCTGGCAAGAGCCCAGGGTGGAGCACGCAGCAGAGCTGGGACACTGTGGTGGGGTCCTGCCACGTTCCTCACCATGGGGCTGCCGAGTCCCTGGGAAGTGCCCGTTCATTGGGTCACCCTGCTGCCAGCAGTTGTTTCCCACTCCACATTAATGTTTCATCTCCGGCATTTCAAATGCTTTGCATTTCGGTAGGAGCAGGGAGCCTGTCTCCCATGGCAACAGTGCCAGGAGTCCAGGACAGGAGAAGGAGCTGAATGGGAGCACAAACTGGAGAGGTTTCTCACCACAGCTCAGCTGATTGCTGTTACTGAAACCCAGTTCTTGCAGTAAATCAATCCCAAGTGTTTGCTCCTCCATTCTGCCACAGCTCACCTCAAATACCACTGGATTTGGAGCCTTTCAGTGGCCAGGGCAGCTCCGGGTGCCCCAGGCAAGACCTTGGTGGAGACTTTCCCTTGTCAGCAGTTTGCCAGGGGACCCTCAGAACACCTATCCTGTTGTTTTCATCCATGGAACTAGTGGGATTCTCAACCCTGCAAGAGGCAGAAGCACCAGCAATCCTGGCCCTTCCTCACTAGGACTTTCAAAATAAGCCAAGGTCTTCTGTGTCTGTTCAAATTAGCTTTAAAGGCACTGATTTAACAGAGAGGGTATTCCCCCCCTCCTGAAATTCACTGGGAATTAGAAATGGACAGAAAATAAAAATGAATGATTCCTACTCCTCCATCCCTTACTCTTCTCATCAGTCCACAACACTAGCCCCATGTGACAGAAAAGAGAAGGCACACTCAGGTTAAGGTTAAACTGTGTTTACGTTCTCTTTTCAGGCCAAACTAAGGAAGCACATCCAAAACCCCCGTGCTTCAGAGTCGGTGCATTTCCTCTTCAGGCCGCTGGAACTGGTAAATCTTATTCCCAGGTCTCACTGGGAACTCCTTTTATTTCTAGTTCACACTTACAAGTAGATAGATTGTGCAACAGGGTTGGAAAACTGCTCACACCTGGCCACAGCTTTCTCAGGAACTTCCAGAAGTGATGCCGGTTGTTCCTGGCCTCTGATCCGGTTTGAAGCTTGAAGTAAATACAGGAATCCCAGCAAATATGAATCCTTCCACCCGGTCAATAAGGCATTACTGTGAACAAAAGGGGCAGCCAGCTGGAGTCCCCACTGGGAATCTGTCTGGTCTCACCTTCAGGCAAATACGGCTCAGTATTTGCACTGAAAATGCTTGGAAGCAGAAATCCCAACTTGGAAAAGGAGCCACAAAGGAATAGCAAGATACTTTCCATTTTTTGAAGTGTCAGCTTCTGACACTTCACTCGTCTGTAACAACAGCTCATTTGTAGATCAGCTCTTCCTTTGACTCCAATCCAAAAAAATCTCATGTTCCCTTGAACTGTCCAGTCTCCTTCAAAGACTTAGGTTGATGTTTCTTGCAGTGACTGTGCTGATCCAAGGATCAGCTTTGTCTTCGATTCCTGCTCGTCTGTGTGTCCCTGGTTTGACATTTTGACCGTTTCCTGCAAGTTCTCTCCTCTTTGTGTGGTTTGTGTGTGAGCCAGATCATCAACAGCTGCAGTGGCCCCGAGCTGGCCCCGTCTGTCCTCAGCCCACTGCTTTCTAAAGACACCACCGATTTCCTGAGAGGACACCTGACACCCAAAGAGATAAACCTCTGGGATTCCCTGGGGGAGACATGGACCAGATCCAGGTAAGGACAGAGCTGCCATCTCCCCAGGCTCCCCACGCAGACGGGATGCTTGGATTCCCTGATGCTCCTGCTTCTTCTTTCAGGGGATGCCCTGAAAGACACATTCTTCGTGAATGTCCCCTCATATTCCCACTTTCTGTCCTAGAGCCGAGTGGCCCCGAGACACGAACATCCCCACCTACATCCCCAAATTCCACAACGGCTGGGAACCACCCACAGAAATCTTCCGTGGAGCTCCCTGGGAAATAGACATTGGACACTTGCAAGAGGAAGGTTAGTCCTGTGTCCCTGTCTCTTCACTCTCCCTCCCCCTTTTCCGGAGAAATGGAGCTGCAGGGGTAGTGGTGGCGTGCAACAAGTAGTTGGCTCAAAACTCAGTTGGATCTGGTTGCCCCAGTTAAATACAGAAAGCAAATGAGGCTGGAAAAGGGCAGCAATAATGAGCCTCTCCCAATCCAAGGCAACAGCACCCTACAGCGTAACTGAGCTCCAGGGACACAGGCTTCCCTGGAGAACACCTTGACCAAAATCTGCCAGACCATGACTCATCTACCACTATCCCTCTCCTTTTCTCCGATCAGCTTTCCCCTTTCCTGGTAACACTGACTCCATGTCTGCCTTTCCAGCTCTCCTCAGCCAATGGATATCCTTACTGGAACTCCTCACTCAAGTGTGGCCAGACGGCTGAGCAGACACAGGTCGGGGATGCCTTCAAACAGAACATCACTCCACATGGAAATAGGTAATGGATCCGCACGCCCGGAGCTTTGGCTCCCGCCTCGGAACCTCATGAACGCACACGGACACGTACAGTGACACTGGGACGTTTGGGCATCCTGGAGACAACTCCCTGCCACTGTTAATAACCACCAAGGGAAGACAAAGATCAGCTGAGGGGTTATTCCCATAAGCACTGTCTGCTGTTTAACCCCCAGCAGCTCTGCAAGGAAAGGAATCGCAGGTGTTTTCCACCGCAGGAGGCAAAAATATTGACTGACTTCATCAGTCCATCCATAGGTCTTGTTTCCCAACATCAGCCCAGCAAAGTGACCTTAAGGATCAGGTGCCAAAGATGCTGCACTGCGCTTTGGCTCTCCATGTGTGTAGAGATGCTGGAATCATGGAATCACAGAAGGGATTGGGTGGGAAGGGACCTTAAAGATTATCCCGTTCCAACCCCCTGCCATGGCCAGAGACACCTTTCACTATCCCAGGTTGCTTCAAGCTCTGTCCAGCCTGGCCTTGGACACTGCCAGGGATCCAGGGGCAGCCACAGCTTCTCTGGGCAACCTGTGCCAGGGCCTCAGCACCTTCACAGGGAAGGATTTCTTCCCAATATCCCATCTAAACCCACCCTCTGGCAGCAGGAAGCCATTCCTCCTTGTCCTTTCACTCCAGGCTCTTCAAGTCCCTCTCCAGCTCTCTTGGGGCGCCTTTAGGCACTGGAAAAGGCTCTAAGGGCTCTCCAGAGCCTCCTCTTCTCCAGGCTGAACATTCCCAGCCCTCCCAGCCCGTCTGTGTAATGCTCTAGCTCTTGGAGCACTTCCTGGCCCTTCCTGTCTGATATTGCGCTGGTTTATTAAAGGAAATTCTGACTCTTTCTGCTATCTCTGTGTATTTATCTCCAAAGGACTGTGAGTACGGAAGAGTCATCCCCTATGTTCCTCAGCTCTTCTTTGGGGAACTCACCTATAAATGGAACTGCAGAAATGGGGAGGGAGGAAAAGGAAACAGGATGTGAATCGAGCACCTGCATAGTGACCACAGATGTCCACTGCTAGACAGACACTGATGTCAGGCAGATCATGCCCTCCAAATAGTGCTCAGAAAGAGAACAAGTTTGGGATTTCTGAAACTGCTCTGAATTGGATTTGCTTAAACAGATGTCATTAGTAAAAGCAATCAAAGAAAGAGTTTTGATCCCTCTTCCAAGCTGATGCCACTTATCATGTATCTTCCCTGCATTCTTCTAGGGAAGCTGTTTTTGATGTTGTCCTGTCCTTCTTTTTATAAGGGAGCAAAAATACTTTATTAAGTATTACTCTTTCAGTTTTGTTTCCTCTCATCTTCTGAGATACAGTAAAGTGAACATTCAGCAGAATAGTTTTGTATTTTTTGAACACAATTCTTCTTTTATCCAATTGAGGCCCTTCTGTGATCATGAAAAAACAGAAACTGTTGTGAACTACAGTTTACACTCATAAGAGGTTGACATGGGTCAGTTCTCCAAGGTTATTCTTAGTTCAACTGCTGTGTAAACTGTTGATGTCACTGACTGGAGGCTGCTCTTCAGGACATTATAGATATGATAATTATATGACAGAAAATGCAACATATAGTTGAATCTGACCTTCAAGTTCACTAGCTTAAAAAAGGAAAAAAATGTCTGTAAGAAATTTGCTGCTTTTCCCATTACTAAGATGTAATAGATGCCTTCAAGTTTATACTCAGTCGACAGCATATACACATGGACAGCAGTGCCCATCCATCTTCAAGCTAGGGTACATTTTAAGTGTCAATGATCACTGCCTCCAGAAAGCATTTTTGAGACAAAACAGGCAAAGTCTTTTGCATATCTAGACAATCATCCAATACTAGGATCTTCACTCCCACATAAACACTTCATGTTTTTCCACAGAGGAATCTGAGATAGATTTTTCTGAGAAATAACAAACCACCAAAAATTAATTAAATGACAAACAAGGGAAAAGCACCACTTCCTCACTCAGCACATTTTCCTTGATTTTCATTAAGCATTCAGATTTACAGATGCTGATATTGCCACAAGAGCAGTTTTTTTCTGGTTTAACTTCCTCTTCCAGTAGAGCAAGCACAGCTGCAAAATGCAAGCTCACTTCTAGGCTCTCTTACACATCACCAGTTTACCACATTCCAACCAGTCACAGCTGTGCAACACCCCGTCAGGGTACTGGGATTACTGCAGTGCCACAGACAGTTTAAGTGAGGCTCATGGAGCTGTACAATTTTAACTATGTTTTATATGTATAATTAAATGATGCATGACATGGAAATAAGCCAGCTGTACTGAAACTGAACAAACTAACTGCTCTGATGCAACAGTTAAGCATCTCATCAGTTCTAAAATGAAACAGGTTTAAAGCAAAAACAATATAGAGAACAGAATGCTTGACACTGTTAAATAGCATGGTCAAAGGATAATTTTTGAACATTAAGGAAATGCACTCACCCAGTCAAATTTTCAAAAGAATTCCTGGCACCAAAATATTCTCTGTTTGCTTTTTCACCATGTTTTAAGAATGGATCACTCTGGGGGAAGAAAATCCTGTGCGCAAAACACTGCGTGAAACTAAACAATCCTTAAACATGGCTAATTTCCATGTGGAGCTGATGATTTAGCACTGTCATCCTTCAGCAGAGGAGAAAGAATTACCTGTCTTTAGTTTATTTAGGTAAGATGAAAAAAGTGAAGAGCGTGAATTTGATCTTGCTTCAATTAACTTCAGTGGAAAAACTCTTGCCATGACTTCAGTGAGAGTGAGACTGCATCTTAATTCATTCTATATGGAGAAAAACAAATCAGCTGAGAATAATGCTTTTGTTTATTAGATGTAAATTACTACCACAGTCGTTTTTAACAGTGCTAAGTAAATCCTGCTTTAAAAGCCAAACGTTGCCTTCAGTCCTGCTTATTCCTCTGTACTGTGTCACAATGCAGGATTCCTGGTCCTCTGACCAAGTCACCGCTGTCACAGTAAGCATGGCTTGCTCTGGGGAATGGCCACATTCCCACACGGGAATGATAGATGTTTGTGGATGTCACTGGTGACAATGTCCAAATCTGGGCTAGGGCATGCCCCCCAGCCAAGAAACTAGGGTGCACACTTTTGTAATATAAATGCATTCACTGAGAACACAGACTACACTTACTAAAATGTCCATGAAAAGCAGCCAAGTAAATCAAATCAATAGGGTTAAATTTGCAATTAGGATTCTCTCTTTCGGCAGGAAAATTTTAGGATAGCCACAAATTGAGAAAAATTTGCTTTTTTTTCTTCTTTTTCTCAGAAGGCAATCAACCTTCTGGTCTGGCTATTCTTTACTTCTCCCCATGAAGTAAAATCTAAAAAGACACACACACGATATTTATGGAAGGACCTCCCAATGAATTAGGAAAAATTATTACTCAGAAGATCAAACAGAAACAAGACTGTCTACACTGTATGAATTAAACATACATGAATTAGGACACTGAGCCTTCCATTCTTTAGTAACAGAACTGATGCTGTCCTGAAAATGACATTAATGAATTAGACTGGTATATGAAAACCTTCTGCATCTGCTCTAGAGGTTGGAATGAGGATGTTAAATGAGGCAGCAGACAACAAGGACGTGCTGCTTAGGGAAGCTGAATATCACTTCTGTGCTTGTGGAGTTCTGCAGTTTGGATGAAGGTCACAGGTTATCTCCAGCTACATGAAAATGAGTGATAAATACACACTGTTGGTCTTAGACTGAAAGCAGTACTGGGCAAAGAGAGTCAAAATATGGAATATTACTCAAAATCATCCCCTGGTTTTCTAAAGATCATAATCTTCTATTAGAAGACAGTTTGTTACCTTCTCCTAATATTAAAGCTGTAATAGTAAAAGCACCTCAATCTTGTAGAAGTATCTAAGATACACAGAATAAGTAAGGTATATGCAGTGAGAGCACCCTAAAAACATCACAAGAGGAGTGACAATTTCTGGGATAGTAATGACATGAACGAGTATCTAAACGTTAAGTCTGAGTGAATAAGAGAATTTTTCAACTAATGGATCAGGGAAAATGTGAAAGGATGAGATATGTGATTAAAGATCATAGTGTATTCGGTTAACACAGGTGGAAAATATATGACTGATTCTGTACTACAACATATTTTAATTGATTTGTGTGTAGTTTTAGTTTTATACATGCACAATTTTTTAGAACACATCTTTAGACTGGGACAAACAATAAAGGAAATCCATTGTATGACTTTACATTGATCCCAACATCACTCACTGGAATATCTTAACATTTCCTGCACAGATTCCCATTCGTTAAGATGACAACCTTGAGAAGAAGGAAACCTGTAACTGCCATTCAGAGAAGGTCTAAAATTTCAATTGCTGTTTGAACACAAAGGAGCTTTGACATGCTGTGGTTTATTGAAGCACTCCTGCAGTTATAGACACATCTTTAACCACCCTACCCTCTCCCTCTTCCTCCATCCACCACTGATTGATGCAACTGGAAGCTTCAGTAACTGCAGAGCAAAGTCCCGCTTACTTCCAGCTCTCCTGCCCCAGCAAATGCTCAGCTCTTCTGGGAAGATGGAGCTATGCCATAAGCACATTGCACCTGAAAGGAGATGAAACCTTCCCTTCAAAGACACATGTGACCAGGTTTTTGGAACTGCCTGATGTGGCCAGTTCTCATCTGTTTTCCATAAAGAAGGAAAAGAGCCCTGTATTCTCCTCTTCATGAGAGTTCAAGTATGAATTCCAAAGAACAGAGATGCCAGGACTTGTCAGTGACATGACTAACAATTTTATGAGAACTGGCAAAACAGTTCATTTCTCCTACATCTTATTCTCAGAAACCTTGGAATTGTTTTGTCTGAAAGATTTGGGGGGAGGAAGGTAGACTTAATTCTCACAACTATATTAAATATTCAGTACATCTGATATTCTGTTGTCAACACGCAAAATATAGTTTAATTATGATAAGCCATACTGGAATCATTTACAATACATAAATGTGAAAAAACAGCATTAAATTATTTCTTGTTCCATGTGGAAAAATATACACCTTCCAACCCCCCAAGAAAGTAAGACAAGGCACAATAAATTCTGGTAATTCTCTTTCTTCTGACTTTTCAGTTCCATCACAGCTCTCAAAACTAAGATTTATGTGCTGTTTTGCATCTGTATCTGTTGTTGATTTTCCCCCCCTACAGGGATATAGGTGAATAAGTTTGGACAGGAAACGGTATCCCTCAAGCCAAACTGAAAGGTTTATAAAGTTGCTAAGAAAAGTTTGGGTCAGGGCCTAAATATCAATCATCTGCTCACTGTCTTTTTAAACGAGCTCAGGCATTTTCCCAACTGTTCCCAGCAGGTCTCTGCCACTATTTTAAACTAAGATTTCAGCCATTTTTTTTCCCCTGTGTTGACCTCACTAATTTTTCTTTCTCCCCCTCTTTACCTGCCAAAGGCATCCATCAGGATTTTGCCAAAGGCTATCTGCTTTTGAAGTTGAGAGGAATTCACTAATCGTGAGTGTCAAATCCACAGTAAATGCCATGGCCATATGGTATATGCTGCTTTTGGGAATTAGCTCAAAAGGCCTAGCTGTGAGAAGGCCGGCTGTATGTCAGGAGGGTTTCACTGCTAACTTTCATAACTCATGTCAGCTCTTTCAGTTTCTGTATGCATTGGCTTCAGGGAGTGCAACTGTTCCCTGAATTTATAAAAATGTTGTCAAGATCCCTTGATCTTGCTTCCTCTGTCTCTCTCGCACAAACACATCCAAACACATTTATATACACAGTGGAATAGCATGCACAGTGGCATGCAAATCTAGCAAAAGAGAAGCTTGTAAATAAATAGCATGTCATTCTGCTTACTCAATACATTTCTCTGGGTGTTAAACTCATGATAAACATATCATAAGCCCCGATGAAGGCTCTACAGCCTGTCCCATCACACCATCCTGAGTGTAACTCTGCAATGCATAGGAAGACATAAGTTTGAAAAACAGAGCAGAAATAGCTCCCCTAAGGGCAAGGTGCTGACATAGCTGAAACATAACTAACTGGAGAGCATTTGTTTTCACTAAAGAAGGAAGTGTCAGTGACACATCTCTGTGCCTGTGGAGGTGTACTGTACATGCAAAGCAAAAAGAAATCCACCTTCTTTAAAAAATTGGCCATTAATACATAAATATGTCTGTGTTGAAATCCCTCAGACGGTACCATTCTTAACAAGAACTACACACAAGACTAAGAAATTCTGCAGAGAATCACGCTTTTGTGATCCAAAGAGGCAAGGAGAAAGAAAACCACATATGAAGAGTTTAACATACCCACTTAGTGATAGAAAAAGAATTATTACAAAAATAAATGTCAGTCCCCTTGAAACACTTGAGTCAGCGCTCTCAACTTTCTCTGATGCTGTAGGAAGGTGTGAATGTCCTCCATGTGTCACATCATCCGCACCAGCCACACAGGAATGTCTCCAATGCACCTCAGAGCCTTTCAAGGACCACTCCCCTCTAATTTATGTATAGTCTGTTAACATCCTCTTGGAGCAAACAGAAATAATACTTTTAAAAGACATTTATACTTCAGAAACATGTGCCCCGACACAACAAAAAACCCAGATTTTAATACTGCCCCGAGGCAGAATTCATCCATCTTTAAGGCTTCTATTATGTATTTCCTGGTTAGTAATACAAAAAGAACTGCTGGCAGTATCACATCGAAACCAAAGTGGCAGAATCAGAAAAACTACTGAAAAGTTTACCTTTATAGGAAAGCTTCAGTCTTGGGATATTTTGTTTTGACGTTCCAGTGACTGGAAGGAACAGCATTGCTAAAGACAGCAGGCTGCAGGCATGTGGCACTTGCAAAGCTCTCATTCTGCTCTCCTCTTCTGTATCTTCTTTTGTACTATGGTGAAATATCTCCCCACTTTTCAAACAATCCAAGTTTTATCTGGAAGAAAAAAAGAAAACATCTGTAGATCTGCTTTACTGCATAAGCAACAATTCTGTAAGCAAGCCAGACCTATTTCTAAAGAGCACCTCAGTTAATTTCTTTGCTACGAAAGTATTTTTCCTCTAGTACAAGTAAATATGTTTTGTTTCTTTAATACTAAATTTACACATTTTGACATTGGAAAAATATGTAAACTTTTCAGACACCAATGTCTAGCCTAGCTAACGTTTAAGCACAAATTAAATTAATGCAGTATCCATAAAAAGAACATTTGACATTCAAAAGTGACCATGCAACTTGATAGTTAATACCAGTCCATTGGATATCTTACATGTTTTATAACTCTTTTTGTCTCAGTACAACAGCTATTGTGTGTTTATGCTATGACTAGAATGAACTGTAATGTCTCAGATGCCATGGGGGTACAAGCTGAGTTAACAGTGAGTACTTACCCATCAAAAACTAAACTAAGAAAACTGGAAAGAGCAAGCAGTTGTGTTTAGTTTTAATAGAGAAAAAAGTCAAAGCGGATGATGGATTTAAAAGTGCTTTCAGTATGATATTTCCAGCAGAACAACTGCCTCAACTCATCCACCAAAATGTCCTATAAACTTTAATGAGTGTTTCAGGCTGGGGTCAATAGGCTGATATGGGATTTTGTTAGCACAGTGTGCAACTAAGCCAGCTTTGCAACACTTTTCACTTAGTAAGAATCATTCATATTCCATAAATCTTAAAAGTGTTTTACAACTGAAAGCAATTATCACTGCCCTTATTTTCCCTATGCAAAAACGGAACCATAAAGCTGCAGTGAACCTATTTCCTCAAGGTCACACAGCAAGCACAGTAGTTGAAAAGAAAACAGCAACAGCAGTCCTGCTGTCCTTTGTGCCCAGCTATCAAGGATCCCTTTTGCCCAATAACTCGACTTTTGCACATGAAATTATTTGAAATGGCATCTTGAGTTCTGAAGGCAAAACTTCATGGTTAATAAATCACAGAGATCAGAGTATGAAAATATTTGTGAGACCAGATCCTTCCCCCTGCAAGTGCCTGATGCTAGAGGTCAAGGGAGATGGCTGGTGAAATGACAAATGTCAGTGTTTGAGTAATGCTGTAAAACCAAGGAGTAAGGAAATGTTATGGTTAGTCAAGAGATTAATGGCTCATGATGTGCCATGAAAATTCTTTTCTGAAAGGTACTGGAGCTGCCTGATTAAAAGAGCAATCCTAGTGCCCACATCAGCCAGCACTTGCACAGACACCAAAGGAGAGGTTCCTTGCAAGTCCATGAGAGATGCAGCACAGCTTGTGGCCCCTGAGCCTTTCCACCGGTCTGTTATTTGAACTCCTGCAGCACTGGGTCTTGCAATTCTGTGAGCTACAGCAGCACCCAGAACCAATTCGGCACCTCCTGATACAGGCAGTTCATCCTTCCTGGCATGAAAGGATGGAAACAGAATCCCTTCCGTTCTCTCTGACACAGGAAATCTTTCTCAGATGAAACTTGGGCTTTCTGAGCCTCCAGACTTTTGCTCAATAGCAAAAGACAAGGAAGTGTGCAAGAAGAGCATGATGGTGAAAAAGAGGGAAACAATTCGTAAAATCCCCAAAGCATAATTCCTATTGCAGAACACTAAGCTTCTTCCTTCTCAGTCCCCTCTTCAACACTCATATGCAGTGTCTGAATGCACTACTCTTGGCCAAGTGTGAGTACATGTTCACGAAACGACATGGAGAGAAAACAGACAAACATGAAATGCCTGTTTCATCTTTCTCTTCCCTTTATTACAGTATCAGATCCTAAGAGAACACCCTTACTTCTTCTGTGCCAACACATCTATCTGAGGGCGGACCACGAAGGACTAAAGTGGATTAGACTATCCCAGGGTTAAATCGCCTTTAAGAAATTTATTTAGAGGTGAAAAAGGGGAAAAGAAGGAGAGGGGAGGAGGGGGAAGAATACATGAAGATGAGACACCAGCCCTGTTCATCTTCAGCAGGATGATAGTGACAAACCATACTTCAAAAAGAAGCAATTAAGAGGGAGCCAGTCTCACTGCAAGTATGTTGAGAAGTCACGGCCTGAAGGTCTGGGCCTCAGCCAACAGGGAACTCACCAAAGGATATGGGGCTCATTTTCTTGAGGCAAATTACTGTGAAGAATCAGGACTAAATTTGACTAAAAAAACAGTTGCATCATTGCACTGTCATTTGCTGAATTGATTGAGAATCAGCACCAAACTCGGCCCTTCGGCCATAGCTCACAACCTCACTTTTTCATGTAGGCTTTTTTTGCTAATGGGAACCTTCCTTTTTTCTTGGTTGGGTTATTTTTCCCCTTTCCCCTTTTATTTGAATAATGTCTGTGAAAAACCATTTGCTTTCACGAGGCGGTTAGTTTACACTGGAGGCAGCAGCTCTGTGAGCTCGAGCCAACCCTGTCCTGTCTTTAGATTCATTGCAATCTGGCCACATTGTCACATATATTTTTAGTTTATGATGATCCTCTAATACAATTCCAGCTTCCACACAGAGTCCTTCCAACAGTCTAGCTCAGGTTAATGAACTTCAGGCCACTTCTCTTCTGCAGGAATTTCGAGGCCCAGGGGGTGGCTGTGCCCAAGAGATTTGCCAAAATCCGCTACGATTTCACCGCGCGAAACGCCAGTGAGCTCTCGGTGCTGAAGGATGAAATCCTGGAGGTACGTGACCGCTCCTGGAAAAGGTGTGTCCCCCAGGGGCAGGAGAGAGCTCGGGATAGCAACAAGCACCAACTCCATTTTCCCTGGTGGTATCTCAGCAGTGACACAAAGCTTTGCTCAAACCCAAAGCTGGAGCAGGCTGCCTGTGCTGTGTCGTGTCATTTCCTCAGCTCAAAGACATCGGTCCCATTTTAACCACAGTGAGGAGGGAGGACAACAACTCGCTCTAGAGCCCTGCTCATCCCCCGCTGGGTCGGTTCCTTATCACCACTTCCTCCTCCACGAGGATTTGTTTTCTCTGAAAAGCACCTTTCTCATAACCTTTCTCTTACTGCAGCACTGTTGGCAGCTGGACAAGGTGGGACGTGACTTGGGCTGACACTGATCTGTGACCTGAGGAAAAGGTTTCTCTGCAAAATGTGGCTTTTTATTTATTTAATTATTTATTTTAATGCAAAAAGACATCAGAAACTCAGTCATTAGGAAAAAAAGGTCTGGAGAAACAGGGACATTATGTAGGAACTATGAGTTCTTCAGCACGCAGAGGTGCTCTCCTGTTCATCCTTACGATACATTCTGATGCTTTCCAGGAGAAGTTTCAGTCCTGGATTGCATCTGAGAGCAACAGATCTGATTAGAGCTCCTGGCCTCAGTGATGTCCTTCTGGCAACTTCACCTTTTGGATGGTTCGGCCCCGCTATATCCTGGTTGTTTATGCCTGAAATCCCATTTTCCCACAGCAGATTTATTTTTGTCCCTCTCTCAGGTGTTGGAAGATAATAAGCAGTGGTGGAAGTTGCTCAACCGGAGTGGGCAGGCCGGTTATGTTCCGTACAATATCCTGGATGTGGTGAAACTGGAAGAGCTCAAACAGGTCTGTAGTCAGGTAATACCTGACTGGTATCAGCTGCAGGGCACAATCTGCCTCTGGGAATAATGTTGTCATTAGACCTCCCTGATTTCTTAGGATACTATGCACCAATCAGGACAGACCTTCAGAAGTAGACAAAGCCAGGAGATTCCTGAGTCTCCTATGATAAAATTCACATTTTGCTACGATCGTCTTCCCAAATAAGGCCTATCCTTCCTATTTGTGCACCAGCCTCCTGCTTTCCATATTTTTCCACATCAAGATTTTTCTTGGGGGTTAAATTAAAGATGGACACTTCCCTCAGCCAGTTCAGTTCAGCACCAGGAACACGTTACTGGAGTGGAGGCAGATGGAAACACCATCTAAGTGAGAATTAACTGAATACTGCAACTTGCACTGCAGAAATGTGGAGCTGGAGTGTTCTAAACACCCTAGGGAAGCATGGAATTGCTTCCCCATTTTGGTATTGCAGCGTTTGGGCAAAGCCTAAGGCGGCCCAGCAGGCTTCTGGATAAATCCCTGCTAGTTTAATCAAAACGTCAAAAAACTTTCCAGTCCGCTCCAGGCCCTTGGCAGTGGTCCCGCTTCACATCCCAGCTACGGAGCAGTGAGGCTCTGCCTTCCAATGAGATCGAACACGTTTGGCACAACTAGGAATTCCCTTGCGCAAACTTCAGACTTTGCTTTGGGTTCTTCATTCCCAGAAATTAACTTCTTCCATGCAGCTCCACCTGAGGTCTCCCCAGCCCCACATCAGCACAAGGAGAACACGGCAGTTTGTCCCTCCGTGGGTGTGAGGCAGAAAGCTTAAGAAAATTAAAAACGACCAAAAAAAATTCTTACTTTTCTTTCCCTTTCTAACCAGTCTAACCAGAGGTACAAAGGAGACCTGAGCCCCAGGGGCCATGGCCCATCCAGCCCAACCCACAAGCTGCCTGCCAGCTACGCCGGGGATAAGTGGGGCAGTGAGATGTTGTCGCGCCACTCTGCACAGGACGCCAAAGAACGCACGTGTGTGTCCCACTCTGGGCTCCCCTGGGTTTGGGCGCTCGGGGGACCAGACCTGCCCAAGGGGCTCCCCTGCACCTTTTACTGATCACAGCAATGCAGCAGCACTGTGTCTGGAGGCCATTCCAGGCAGGACAAGAGCCAAGAGAGCAGCCCTGGGGCTTGTGACACCGCCGGGGCTCTCGGGCGGCCCGGGCCGAGCAGGGCAATAAGTGATCACCCCATGCCTCCTTCCTCCAGTTCTAACTTCCTCCTCCTCCTCCCAAGGAGAGAGTTTCCTTTCTCTTCCAAAATGTTTAAGTGTGTCTAAGGAACAGCTCAGGTCAATCCCTTTCTCTCACTTCCTTTTGCTCATCTCCCGGCACACACACAGTGCCCGCCTGGCCGCTTCCTTCATGTGGTTCCACAGAATTCCCGGCCAAACAGGAGATCCGCATCACTCCCTCACCCTGCACGTGCTGTGGGGCTCACAGAGCAGGAGAGAGATCAGGGGCCCTGCTCACCTCACCCCTTATCCCACCCTGTCCACTCCTGGAAGCAGGAGCCCTTCTGGGACGACAGGAAGCCCCACCATACAAGGACACAAATCTGTTCGTATCACTGAGTTATTCTCCACAGTCTTCAGGAGTTTCATGGGGAAAGCGATACTGGATGAAGAGTCACTGGAGTTTTCACAGAAGCACAGGATGCCCTGGGCTGGAAGGGACCTTCAAGCTCATCCCATCATGAGTGTGTTGCTCATTCCCAGTTTGTGCTTCCTGCCGCTTCTGTTCTGTTGCGGAGCAAAACCTGGAGCTCTGCGATCAGCAAATTAGTGACTAGAAGCAGCAGAGAGGACTGAAAAGGTCTCAATTCCAAACCTCCAATTGTAGATTCTCACAGAACTGTGCTTCCACATCAGGCAACAGCCAAGGGGTGATGGGAGCAAAATAAATGGCAACGCAGGGGCACAGGAAAATGGGAATCACTTTTCTGGGCTGAATTTAAATAAGAATGTTGAGCCACATCCCCATTTGCCTTACAGTTTCCCCACAAACATTTAATGGCATTTTTGACTGAAGACTTGCTTTCATTCCCTACTTGTTTCTACAGAACTTATTCACCAAACGGATGAGCTGAACGACGAGCTGCTAAAGAAGATCACAAACAATAAAATTCAGCCTCCCCACAGGAATTTCAAAGTGGAAAAGCCTCAGCAAGTTTTCGTGCCCCTCACCTTTGAATCCAGCACTGAAGAAGTCAAAGCCTGGCTGGAGGCCAAGTCATTCAGCAAAGAGTAAGATTTGCCCTATTGCCACGTGCAATGCTCGTCCTTCCCTGGAGAAGGAGCGGGGGAGGCCACCGGCACCATCTCACCTGGGACAAGCCACTTGGATTTACTTACAGAGCCTGTGTTGCAAATTAGATTTCAACCCTGTTCAATCCAGGCTCTATAACCAGAATGTTCAGAGCCCAAAGTCACTCCCTTTCTCTGGTATAAATATTTTCTTGGAGATAAACAGTTAACTAACTAAATCCAAGGCCTGAAATGCTACTGGAATTGCAGCTGCCACCTTGGAACAGCCCCAGGGCCCCGTGATATGGTCCCACTGCAGCTCCTGGCCTCCCATCTCCAACTCCTCACCTCTGGCACGAGGCCACGTGCAGCACAATCGTCACCTCCCTACTTTGTGTCTCCCCAGGACCGTGGAACACCTGGGCATCCTCACCGGAGCTCAGCTCTTCTCCCTCAACAGAGAGGAGCTGAAGAAGGTGTGCGGTGATGAGGGAAACAGAGTCTACAGCAAGATCACAGTGGAGAAAAACCAGCTGGAGGTAAGCATTTTTCTGGATAATTCCTGCTGGAATGGGGGCTGTACCAGCAGCGTCAGATAGCTCATTAAACAGGCATTTTAAAAAATACAATTGTGGGGAAAAAAAATGCAACCAAACCTACACCAGCAATAAAACACACGTAAAAATTCCGAAGTGTCTTTTGAGCAAATCTGTAAGATCCCCCTGTTTCCACTAATTAATCTGCTTTTTACTGATATCACTTATCTCTTTGAAACTAGCTCTACTTTTACAGCATTAATTAAATACTGTCACTTAACTGCAGCTTGAAGTTCAAATCCAAACTGCCTGTTTTGTTTCCATTCCAGAAAAGCAGAGGGGAGTCGGAGCTCCAAGAAATCACGAAGCGCCGCCAGGAAAGGATTGATTCTGCAAATTAAAGTCTCTCTGCTTTATTTCAGCTCTTAGCCCTAAGTAGTGCAGAAAAAAAGGGAATGAAAGCAATGATTCCTGGCCCAGGCCAGATGCAGCAGAGCTCCCCTTGGGGTCCAGCTGCCATCAGAGTGACAATTCCTTGAACACTGTTGGGAAGGGTTGACAATAAGACCATGTCCCACTGGGAAAGGTGTTTTAATTTTGCATGAAGTATTTTTTTTATAACTATATATTTTATACTGAAATTTTCCGTGCATGCGATCAGAGCAGGATTCACACGGGGCTGGATGTACAAGGGCTGGCTTCAAGCAAAAAAAGACCCCCAAAGCTTTTCTCCGAGGGCTGTCCCCTGCTCCCCACTCTCCCCTGGCAGAGCAGGCGTGGCACACAGCACAAGAGAGGCCAGCCTCAAGGCTTGGAGCCTGGACCAGAGGAATAAGGCTTTAGAACCCTGCAATGGTTTGGGTTTAAGGAAAGGACATTAAAGCTCATCCCATTCCACCCCCCTGCCATGGGCAGGAATGCCTGTCACAAGCCCAAGTTGTTCCAAATCTTGTCCAACCTGGCCTCGGACACTTCCAGGAATGGTGAGTCATGACCTCTCTGGGCAACCTAACCCTTTCTATTTCCATTTCCATTTCCTCCTCAGTGCAGGTGTCCCCTGCAGCCCACGAGCACAGGGCCGGTGACAACTGCCTGTCCTTGTCCTGTCCCCCTGTGCCCCCTCGTTGGACAAGGCTAGAATGGCAACACACATTCCCAAAGTCTGGCTGCTTCCTTAAATCCATGGACCAGCTAGTGCTATCTCTGAACAGCTGAAATGAGCTTTCAGTGCCTAGAAATGAGCAGGAGTGACAAACAAAGGGATTTGAATCTGGAAATAGGTGAGTTCCACCCGCCCACCGCTGCTGATGCAGAGGCTGGGGCTCGGGGCAGCTGTGCAGCCCTTCCCTGGGGCACGGATCCTGCACTGGAATGTTGTGGTGGTGTTGCCAAACCGGGCCTCAAACCAGGAGAAGATAAGCCCTGACCGTTTGCTCCCGACCCAGGCACACCCACAGCCCTTCCCAGGGTGTTGGTCACTTGTCCCCATCTTCACATTTTCACTGCAAAAAGTCAGCTGAAATGATTCCCAAAGAGCTGAAACCCCAAAGCACACTGGGAAAGGCAGGTTTAACACAAATTAAATGGCCACAAGAAAAAAACCCCTCTAATTTAGCACAGGGTGTTGCTCTTTACTTCCCGTTTTCCTTCATAAAGTTATGTGCATTTGTATATAGCAATCTGTAAATAGGGGTGAGGAAAATCCCTCTCCCTAGAAGCAGAATTAAGTGATTATGCTTCCAAAATTTACTCACCATTTCAAAACTCAAGCAAGCAGCGTAGTTCCTGTCCACAGCAAGTTTGGCACATTGCATTTCTAGCTCTGTTTGACTGACAGACCAATCTGATTGCAAAGCAGTGAAGCACACAGAGCTCCAGAGCTGCCCACAGACCAGGGACAGCTGGGTTTTCTCTCTCAGCACATGCTGAGTCTTCGTCCAAATTTGTGCCTGTCATTGCACATTTAATGGAAAAAGCTTTAAAACAGCATCTGGGGAGCTCATGTCTAAAACTGAGAACACCAGTGCACCTTAGTTTTGGCTTCATTCTTAAGCGTCTCCAATGGATAATCTGTTTTCTTCATTTGAAACAGGACACTGCTCTCACCAGCAGAATTAGGGTGCAGGCAGGGGAGGATCCTGGGTTTAGTCACAGCCCTGCTAGGATCTGAGAAGGGCACTCACCTTGTCAGGGAGGGATGAAGAGGACAATCCTCCTGAGAAGCCCTGGCTCCGGATTAGGGTGGAGATGGGAGGCAGGATGGCAAGCACGGGAGGCGAAAAAGTTTCTAAAATGAAAATAAAAACGAATGTTGAGCTAGGAAACACACCATCTTCTAGTCCTGGGGTGTAGAGGAAAGCAAATCACAGGGAATTACGGTTATCTGGGATTTTAACAGGAGTGTACATGACAGCTCTGTAAAGCCGGGAGCCACAGGAGCACTTCCTAAAACAAATAGCTCAGTAGACCTTATTGCAGAGGCCACTTTTACAAATTTCCACGCGACTGAGCTGTGCATCTGTTCTGTTTGTACTGCCTGCAGACACTGCTATAAAGTACTGTACATTGATGTAACTGAGCGAAGGAGACAATGATATAACCATGCACTGTACAAGAGTTATTAAAATAGTTAAGTTATAACTCCATCTCCGTCTCTTTCACTGGGTTTTCATAATGCTTTGTCACTGAGAGTCTCAGAAACTCAGCAGAATGTCTGAAACCACACATTTCCTTTTGGGTTTGGGGACTGACATTCAACAGGAAGGATGTTACGGCCTGGATAGCTGTGTCTTAAGAATAGGGGCAAAGCATGAGAAGGCTGCACAAAAGCACATTCTTGCCTCTCTGGAAGGGGAACGACTGTGGCAGCTGTCCCAAGTGGAACCATACAGAAAGAGGGAACAGCATAACCCCATGACTAGGAGCCTGTTACACGGATTCTCCAACATTTCCAGCCAAGAGCCATCCTGTTTCCAGAAGCAAAAGTTTGTCTTCTCTTTTCCTTAACAATTAAATTACCCAGCTGAAATAACTGGTAATTCCTTCTGTAGATGTTTTGGAGAGTACAATTTCCAAGTGGGCCCACACTAACAAGATCACCTCTTTTACAGCCTAAATAAAGTTCAGGCGAACGACGAGCCCAAAACACCTGCCTTACTGGGCCGAGGGCTCTCTCAGCGCCTGGAGCTGCACTCGATAAACCATTTCGAACCTTGCCACAACGGCGGGGAAGGGAGCCCAGAGCGCTCAGCTCCTGCAGCGGGGCACCACCGACGCGGCCCCGAGCCTTCCCTCACGGCCGCCTCCCTCAGGGGCTGCCCGCCGCCACCTTGCGGCACCGGCCGCGCCCGGGCCCCGCGCGGCCACGAGGGACGGGTGGCTCAGGGGCGGGTCGGGCGCCGTACCGGCCGCGGGGAAGACTGCCGGGGGTTCTGGCGACACGGAGACTCCGGGGACAGGAGGTTCCGGGCCCGAGAGATCTCGGGGCCAGGAGACTCCCCCGATACGCTCCGTCGGGGACGATGGCGGCGTCACGGTCGCCAAGGCGAACCCCCGCCCGGCCCTCACGAACCAGCCAATCAGAATCGCTCTCCCTCCCGCTGCCTCGTCCGTCTCCTGTCCGCGCTCCTGATTGGCCGCTGCCGCCCAGCCAGGCTGGGATTGGCGGCGGGCGGCGGGAGCGCGCGGGCCGGTGCCCTTCGGGCACGTACCGTCCCTCCTGGGCGCGCGAGTCCCCCGGAGCCGCGGACGTGTCGGTGTCCCCCGTGAAGCGGCAGAAGGTGGAGTCGGCGCTGGACCAGCTCAAGCACCACACCACGGTGGTGGCCGACACCGGGGACTTCAACGGTGAGAAGCGGCATGAGGGGATCCTGTCTCCGCAGCTTCTGCTTAGCCCCCTCTCCCGCCCCTCTTCACGGAGAGTGGGCGAGCCCGGCCGAAGGGGCGCGCGCTGCGGGGACCGACCCACCCTGGGGCCGGAGGGGGGGCGAGCGGGACGGCGCTGGGTCTCCATCCCAGGGCAGACCCCGCCGTGATTTCTCCCAGTTTGCCCTCGAGTGTGCCCTGACCACTCCGTTCAGCTCTGTGTGCTGTCAAGGAGAAGTGCCAGACTGAAGCCAGGCTCTGCTGCTCTAATTAATTTTGGGTTTTCTTCCAGTGGGCTGTCTAGATCTGGGACTTGTTTGGGGTTTTTCAGACTCACGCTTGGACGGGGCTTGGAGCAGCCTGGCCCAGTGGAAGCGAGTGGAACTGGATGAGCTTCAAGACTCCTTCCAACCCAAACCATTCCAGGATTCCATGATATGCTTAAAAACTGATTTGGGGTTGGAGAGAAAGAAGGGAAATGATGCTTTTTATTTGTTTCACTTGAGCTGTACATTGATCTTTTCCCTTTTTGCATTTCCAGGATGCAGAAAGTGAGAAGGAACTTGAGGAGATGTGCTCGGTCCAAGAGAAATAATTTTGAAAAAACTCATCTCACTGGATACTGCAGCAACAGTAAAATCCCAAATGGATTTCATGATCCTGACAATTCTGAGTGCACTTCAGGGATAAGGCACAAGATCTTACAGAAAAACAGACGCAGCAGTACACATCCAGGAAAACATCTTGGAATTAATGGCATAAAATCGTGGTTTATTTTCCTGCATCTGTTTGATTTTAGGATCCCTAAAAATGTTACAGTCCTAGCATCAGGGGTCAGGGGGTAATTTAGAGGTAGTTGGTGATAAATATTTTTGGTTATATGTAGGGCAGATATTTATGCCTTACATAACTCTGTAATATAAATATGTATTATATATTAGGGCATATAGCTATCTATTTATATATAACCTATTTTTTATGTGTGCCCAGATATAGTTTATATCAGACACTGTGCCTGTCTGAAGGCCTTGCTACTGCGCTCCTAACTCATTCCTGAGGAAAACATCAGGCAAAAGTTGTTAGGTTTAACTGGTTCCTCTTTTCCTTAATAATTATTTTACTCAGTTGGAATAACTGAGAACAGCTGTTAGAGATGTGCAGTTCCCAGTGGGCCCAAGGCACTTTTTTGCACAACGCAGAGTGGCGTTTAAGGTATTCAGTAGTCAGAGAAGTGAGGATTAGGATTTTGAATGCTCTTGGGCAACAAGGCTGGCCAGAGATCCCTCCTAACTCACTGTGGGACAGCAAAAACCCCACAGCCAAGGGGAACCAGGGATTGTGGGGATGGAGAATTTAATGGCATCAGGTGGCAGCAGTGCCAGTTCAACTGATAAAAAAGTAAATCCACGCCTGCTCTAGAGGAGTATTGTTCCTGGACGTGTGTAAATACAGGGACACCTCTTTACTCTCAACTGAGGGAGGTTTGTGGTTGTGGTGCCAGTTTACCCTTGAGAGTTCCAGGCTTTATTTCAGCTCCCCTGGCCGGGCCTGATGTGCGGCAGTGGTGCGAGGGCCGGAGCCGTTCGCTGGCTCTGGGAACGCAGATGCCATCATGGCCCAGTGGGGGGGGGGAGCTTAGGCTGTGGTGGCAACCTCAGAAAGGGATCAGATGGCTCCTGGAACTGCCCAGAGTGCAGGAAGGGAGGGGGAACTGAACTGCTCCCACAGACCCCTGCTGGGCTATGGTTCTGGGCCAGGCCCATCAGAAAAGTGGCAGCATCAGTGGCACCTCAGTTGTTACTGTCCTTGGAGCTCTCAGGATCAGGATGAAATCATGTTCATGCACTACTGGGAAAGCAGGGAGCAGGATCAGTGCTCTAACTCTCTACACTCTCTCTCCAGGAGTGCCTTGGGTCATGGCAATTTCATGTGTGGAATAGTTTCCTGTGTCTGCCTGGGCAGCTGCAGTTATTGCACAGGCATTCAGGGCAGACAGTTCCCTGCAGGGAGAGCTCAGCACATGTGCCCAGAGGCAATCCCAGCATCTGCAAGAAAGAAAAAAGCAGCAAAAGGTGATTGCTTCTCTTTCAAAGTTATTTCAAGTGCTCACATCCAAACCCACCTTTGCTCTTGATTCTGGCCAGGTGCATGGTGAGCAGTGGGCACAGGTCATGTCATCCATGCTGGTGTGAGTGATGCTTTCTGGGGGAAAGCAGCTGATCTCCAAAGTTCCCTTCCTGCCCTGTGCCTGATCTGCACAGGAGAAAACCTCTTCCAGGAAGGGATTGTGCTTCCTCTAATCCCATTTGCCCAGTCTGTTCCATGGGGATATTGCCAGCCTGGGGCAGCAGAGGCACATGCAGCTCTCAGCACTCTCTGCTCCAAGCACAGCTCTGGGCTCCTTTGCAGACTGCCTCTGCCATGGGGGTTTTCTCCAGGAGAAGCCAAGGAATTGCTCATGGAAGGGTGCAGATTAAGTTATCCCAAAGGGAAGTAAAGAATAAATATCTCATTTTTCCATCAAAATGCTCATGCTCTTTCCTACAGATTATTTCAAGTTTTTCCCACAAGCTTTGCCCTACCCATCATCCCATTTTTACCCCAAAAAGTAATTTTCTCTGTCCTCCAGAATGTCTCAGTGTCTATCCCCAAAATTTTCACTGTGTCTCTGCAAGTGACTACCTCAGTTTACCTCATGCTGTTCATTCTCTTCCCTGGGGATTGCTTCAGATTTTCCCTCCAAGCTGTCCCTGTCTGTGCACTTCTGATTTCTTCTTTTTTACAAGAAAGTATTCATTCACTACTCTGGAGATTAGCTCCAGTTTTACCCCCCCAAAATTGCCCTAACATTCACTAGTCATTGCCTGATTTTTACCTCACTATGTTCATTCTCTCCCCCTAGAGATAACCTCAGGTTTTACCCCCAGTATTTTCCCTACCTGCCCACTAACTATTTACTCTTTTTGACCTATAAATATTCTCTTTCTATCCTGGAGATTTCATCAAGTTTTACCCTGAAATATTTCACTATCTTTCCAGTACTGTCTCACTTTACCTCAGGATGTACGCTCTCCCTGCCACACATCACCCCAGCTTTCACCTCCAAAATTATTGCTACTTGTCCACTACTTATTACCTGATATTCACCTCAGTATGTCCATTCTCTGCCCAACAGGTCATTTTAATTTCTACCCCCCAAAACTTGTCCAACCTGTCACCTAGTGACTGCCTCAGTTTACCTCAAAAATGTTGTCTCCCCTAGAGATTACCTCAGACTTGACCCCCACATTTTTTCCCTGTCTGCAAGTTACTACCTCCATTTAACTTCAGTATGTTCATTCTCTGGACTACAGACTCAAGTTTACTCTCAATCTCCCTGCCTCTCCAACACTGATTACTTCCTTTTTACCTCAAAAGATTGATTTATTTTCTACCATGGAGGTTACATCAAGTTTCACCCCCAGAATTTACTAATACTTCCACAACTGATTCACTCAGTTTACCTCAACAAGTGTTCATTCCCTCACCTAGAGATGCCCTTGTATTTTACCCCCAAAAGTTTCCCTACCTGTGCACAACTGATTGCTATAGTTTACTTCAAAATCTTCATGCTCTCCATTACAGGTCACCTCAAGTTCACTTCAAAAGTTTTCCCTACCATTTCCATTAGTGATTATCTCAATTTTTACCTCCAATAAGTCATTCTCTACCTACAGACACTGGATAGTAAATCATACAAAGATCTAAAACACTGCAAAAGAAACAGCAGAAAGTTTTCCATGAATAGCACAAGTTCCTTTTTTCCCCTCCTCCGCCTAGGACTGCTACCAGGAGACAGGAGAGCTGTTATCAACACTCAAACCTCCCAAGCGTTGTTATTGCTCAGAGAGCTGCGCTGGCACTGAGCTACTCCCATGCGCCTGCAGGGCTCTGGGGAGGGGGAAGACGACCTCCCACTCCTGCCTGGAGAAATTTCAATGCCCTAAAAAGTCATTTCCCTTCTCTCTCTCTGACCCACGGCCAAAGCAGCTGTGTAGAACAACATGGACTACTCATGGAAGGGATGATTCAGTTGTGGGAAAAACGCTAAAGAAGGCCTATCACCCCAAATTTCAGGGTGAAAACACACTGCTTGTTAACAGGAGCACACAAACTCATTTAAACCACAGAGGAAACTGCACACCAGGAAAAGAGCTGAAAGATAGGCCCTGCCTTGATTGATAATTCCAGAGGAAATTCCCCACAGATCATAGGCAATTACCTATAATTTTACCTCCCTAATCACTGGATTTCTGACTTGGGTTGCTGTGGAAGTGTTTCACAGATGCCTTGAGGGGTCAGGGGCTTGGCTGGATTCTTTGTGGTTAGTCCTGACAGGCCCAGGCCAAACCCACCCACCTGCATTGCTGCTCCACCCCAAATTTGCATGAAATACTGAGAACAGGTTATAAATACTCCCCTTCCCTGTCCTTCCTGACACATCCATGGAGCAAATGTACTCTATCCATTGTTCCCAAGAGCACCTCTCCAGCCCAAATCCCAGTTTTCACCAGCACAAACCAAACAGACCTAAGACAATTATTCCATCAGTGCCTGCAATTCTCAGCTCCCTGTTCCCTGCCACTCACACAGCAATCTCACCTCAGCCCAGAGACTCCCTGTCCCCAAAGGGAAACACAACCTGATAGGGCACAGCTCTGGCACCACATTTCCCCTTGTTCCTGGAAAGCCCAAGTAAATCCAGTCCCTCAGACCTTGCATCCCTGAACACCAGGAGAGCTGGAGTTTTACCCAGATCCCAGTGCCCTGCACGGCTGCACTGACACGAGCACAGGCCGATCGCTCCGCCCAGCACCATCCCTCATTCTCCTCCCATTGCTCCCCAAGTGTCCCCAAAGCACCCCAGCGTGTCTGTGCTGGGGCCAGGGCCCGCCCCAAGGCCAACCAGAGGCTGTCACCCAGCCCTGCACCTGCTCCCACCCCTGGGAGAGCTGGGAATGCACTGAGAGCTCGGCTCCCCAGTCCTCAGACACACAAATAATGCCCAACCTGCCCCTCTGGGCACAGCCAAACACCACAACTCCATCATCCCCAAGGAACTCTGGCAGTCGCCTCTTCACCTCTGCCCTTGTCCAAAGGACACAGGTAGGACTGGGCTGTCAGAAATGGTATTCCCTAGGCAGTTCATCCCAGCAGAAAGGAGAAGAGGAACCCTGTGTCCCTCTGACTGACCCCACAGCATGGGCAGGACCAGCTGGGTTCTTCATATTCTAAATTTTAAAATGAACTGAAGAACCTGAAAGGCAAAAAACAACACACATATAAGGTTAGAGCCAGTCAACACACACAGACAGACACACTCTCAGACACCCCTTCTTCAGCTTACACGCTGACTGCAGCCCTTACTAGAAACACTCCCCCCTAAAGAAGATGCTTTAACATCTTCTTCCATCTGCTGCTCCTTGATGTGGAACAGTAGATCCTGGGAAAATTGGTAGCATCAGTGACCATAGGGATCAAAATCTGCCTCGGGGACCTGCAAGACAGCATGAGGCAGTCTGCAAGTAGCTGACAGCTAGGAGTTATCCCCACACCAGCTCCATAAACTTTCTACCCAAAAGCCCATAGACAGGAGAGGAGAGTTCTAAAACTGTTCAAACTAGCCAGGACTGAATGTGCCAGGGCAGGGCAGCTCCAAGCATAAGTGACACATGGATACACAGTGCATCAAATATAAGCAAAGATGACATGAAGACTTGAGATAACGCTTCAGAAGATAAATTTTTGAGACCAGGATGCTTTGAGGCGACGGAAGCTACAAAACTACTGCAGTGGGGAGGGTCTAGTATACTTCATACAGAAGTCCAAGGGAACGGCACATGAAAAAAAAGATACTACCAAAACTGAGAAGGAAGATGGATAGGAACACCTTGTGTACTTCTTCTGGTCTCAAAAAGCAAAACCAGAAAGATGCCAGAATAAGCCCGATCCAGGAAAGTATGCAAGTGCTCCTGCTGCCAATATGGCCCATAACGATGCCTGTAAAGCATTGAGACAACACAAAGCCCTATGACACTGAAGACAACGGACACAGACCACATAACATAGACACAAACTGAAACTGCCCAGCAGTTTTACCTGATGGACCCAAGATTGCTAGTGCAAGATAAGCCAGAGGCCGATGACGCCAAAGGAAAGAAGGCTCTATGGCAGTAGTACGTGACAGTGAAAGGTAAACTCCTCATGAGAAGTTAGTGCCAAAGCTGGTAAGAGGATGCTCAAGAAGTGCAGTAGGCCTAGAGAAGGAGGCAACGACTGCCAGCTGATACAAAGGGATCCCTAGAGAAGGATTCTGCTGCCAAAGGCTGAAGTGACATCACAAAACATGACTGACCCACAAATGGCCAAGATGCAAGATGTCCACGTGCTTGCTATGCTCAAAAGTGCTCAAAAGCATGGCTACACTGAAGAGTAGGCAAACTTTAGACCGTGGCAATCATGCCAGACCTGAAGGCAGGCTCCTCGGGTGAAAAGATGGACAATGACATCGAGACTCAAAATCCAATGATGCAAAGCTCACGGGAACATGGAGATGGGTTGGAACTGCCCGGCCCAGCAAAGGCTCAAGTGATGCTGAAGAGAAACCCTCTCTCCCTTAACCTCCAAGGGGCCTGGCCCACTACAGCCCTCTCCTCTCAGCTAACTTCAAATTGCCTCCTGTGATTCCAAAGGTTTTTGCCTTCTCCCAACCAACAGTCCCCACACTTAGCTCTCTGAAGACCAGCAGACGAAATCCATCCTCAACAGAAAAGAAGGCTTCAGCACCGTGGATGTCAATACATGGCCCACAGCCCACTTGGGCGGCTGCAAAAGATGGAGAATAATGACAAAATTCAGACTGTGATGACACGTCCCAGAAGTGACCCCTTGCACAATGCCTCTCTCCCTCATAACTGCTGAGGCTCATCGCTCACCGGCCGTTTCCAAACTTAGGCTCTGCACCTACTTGTGGTACCTAAGACAACAAAACAGAAACTGCGACTATTGCCCTCCAGAAGAATAAATGCACGGGCTGGGCTCCCTCTGCACCACTGGCCCAGGCTCACCTCAAATCTCCATCCGACTCCGGAGGTGGCCCGGACGATACCCGCAAAGCGAAAAGGGACACGCTTCGCATGCTGCCACGTACCTCTCACCTATCAGTCGCCCCACCTAAATGCCAACTCACCTGCTCGCCTCTGTCCCTTGGCATGCCCAGGGCAGCAGCAGCACCTGCAGAGAAGCAAAGCAAAAAAACATGCTGAGAGACTGAAACCACAGCCTCCCCGCTCCAACTCAAGTACACCACACCTATAGCTTAAGCTTGCACCCACCTGGCCTCCAGCATCCCAGGGCCGGGACACCTTCCCAGTGGACCACCTAAAATGCACAAACAAAAACGGATGCTTAGAGCTGCACCAGAAACTGATACCCAAGCAGTAACAACTCATTCTGGCCACCAGTCACCGCTCACCTCGCTCCATCGACCTCAACCACTGATCTTCAGCATTACTTCCTACAAATAAAGATGAAGAACAAAGCTGTAACACAGTCACCATTTACACTTGCCCTGCAAAGACAAACGGTGACTGACCTTCCTGTGGGAACCACCTCACCTGGTATGGGGCACTCTGCCACAGATTCAATCCATCTGCATCTGAAAGAAAGTGATGACAAAAGTCAAAGTACTGCATCGTAACTTAGCAGCTCCAGACACTTTGTGTTAATCTAGAAATACCATCTTGAGTCCAACTAATCCCTACATTACAAATGTCAAGTCCCTAGGACTTATCCTATTACACCTACACCCAGACTATGTAGCAGGGCAAAGCAGCCCCAGGCCAAACACACAGACACCTGTGACACAGGAGATGACAAACAGGGGGATGCAACAAGGAGAGGAAACTCTCAGCAAGAAGAATTACCAATGACATGACCTAGATGAGGCCGATGAGGCTCAAAGAACTCTGGCAGAAAAAGACCCTAACAGAAGGACTTATGCCAAGCACTGCAAAGATGGACGCCCGAGAATCGTACGGTTGGAATCCTCTACCTATCCTCGCATTCTCCCAAGTCCTAATCTGTTATAAGGGATCATTGCGGTGCACAGCTGTCAATACAGCTCAGAACAAGACTGTAAAAGGTGTCTGACTCAATAGTGCTGAAGAGAGATGCGATTCCGATGCATGTCCGAGCCTGCAAGTCAAAGGTTCAAGGGTACCAGCGTCCGGCCAAGGAACGCAAAGGAGCTGCTGAGGATGATGCCCAGCATTTCTGATAAGCCCCTCAAAGGGGTAAGGCAAAAGACATGTGACACAAGATGCCCACAATAGAGACACAGAACACACAATAGACAAGTGACACAACACGCACCGGGACTGCTCTGCCCTGCACACCTCAGCATTGCGATCAACAGCGAGACTTTGCCTTTACGTGGCCTAAGGGGCCCTCTCGTGGACATCCCCATCTCCAAAGCTAATTCAAAGATCCCTCCCACCAAGTCCTGACCCAGCACCCCACTCTCATCCCCCTCCCTGAGGTGTAGCCCTCGACTTAGCTCTCAGATATCCAGGGATGCAAATCCTCATCAGGTGCAAAACAAGGCCACCTCATCATCTGGAAAGTTCCTGCCCTCAGAGGGCTGTTCTCTCTCAGTCTACTACAATAAAGAAAACCAAACATCAGTGCCTGAACTCAGCAGCACATCAGCCAAAACCCAACAATTCCACTACTCACCGGCTCCTGAGAACGCCCCGGTCCTTGGCTCATACTCTGTGGCCGCACTCCGAGGCCGACGTCACAGGGTATCCCTGGGTTAAGGGGAGACAAGGTGATGTGGCATTGCTGAAACTTGAGGGGACCCTCGCTCCTCCCTCCCTCCCCGACTCGCCACAACTCCTCAGCCATTGCCAAAGGCTGCCCAGATGGCACCTTCAAACAGAAAAGGTACAGGCTTCATCGCAGAGCCCTGTAATACTTCTGGAAGGCTCACAGGGACAGGCAGCTCAAGGGTGATAAACTGGCTCCATCAGCTGGTCCATGAGGGGGTTCAGCCCCTGTAGGCATAATACAAGTGGGCCACCTAAAACACACAAATGGATGCTCAGACAATGCATGCTTTGAGCTGCCCCAGAATTTGGCACCCGAGCAGTAACTGGTTGCGTCCACTGGTCACTGCTTACCTCACTCACTTGACCTTGACTGCTGATATCCAGGTTTACTTCCTAAAAATAAAGACAAAGAACAGCCCTGAAACATAACCAAAATGAAACACCACCCCTGAAAAGCTGAATGATGACCAACCTTCCCAGGGGAGAAGGGGCAAAACAAAATGGAAAGGCACATGCCCATGTAGTGTCCAAAAGGGTTGCATTGCCGAGATAGGTTCCACCTGAAAGTGCTTGACTGTGACCTCTTTCTGCAAGGGTGTCTGTCATGTTGGAGTAGCAATTTGAATGCTGCAGACCACCTGTAAAACGCAAAAAAAAAAACAAAGGCTACTTATAGTTTCATCACTAATACAACAACTCCAGTAGCATCCAGTTCTGTGCTGGAATCAATACTCATCCAGCTCATGGTCCCCCCAGTGCCAATACCCTGCTGTGCCAAGTGCTTCGCATCTTCAAAATGAAAATCCCAACAGTGAGGTAAACATAGAGCCCAAAGTCAGGCCGTAGCTTGGACTTCAGGCACTGACCCACCTCGCTGCTGTGCTCCTCTGGTCTCCTCCATTCATATCAGGTTTACATGCTCTCCCTCTGCAAAAGAATTATTTGTCAAAGTTACCCAGACAGACAGGGAAAGCTTAGCCTTTCCCAAGTTCTCATTCCTCAAAGCAAACTGCCTAGGATCCCACAGTAGTCGGCCTTAGGACAAACTACTATGAAACTGCAAGACACCACTGCACCACTCCCACATCTCCACTGAACACCACACAGACTGGCCACAGTCACTCCATCCGAGGCGTGGCTCAGGTGGCTGAGCAAAGCAAAAGGCTCCCTGTAAAGTCTCCTTTCTTCTCCACCTAACCCCCCCCCCCCCCCCAAGACTACTCTACAGAGCAGAGCAATTCCAGGCTAGACACAAACTCAAACAACACATTATACTACAAGCAGTGGGACATGAGGATGATAAAAAAAGCTCTCGGCAAGAAGAACGATAGCAAGGACAGGGACGACGCCAAAAAAGATAACTGATGGTATGGCAATGGTGGATGAAAGAGGCTCTAAGGAGCAGAAGAAAAGACTGGAACAGTGACCTGTTCTAAGAACTGTCAGTCACAATGATCAAGATGGCTGTGAGAGACAAGGCCACATTTAGAATGCTCCCATATCCTGACAATCTTACAAGCCCCAGGACATTACAGCTCAAGGCTGGAAAGGATGGATGGCAGTACAGCTGGGAACAAGGCCTCCAAAGAGATCTGACTCAATGCTTTCAAGATGTGATTCCAAGATGTGGCCAAGCCCACTGGTAAAAGAACAAGTGATATTGGCATCCTACCGAGAAGTACGAAAGATCAAGAAGCTAGAGATGATGGCCAATGCTTATGATGAGCCCCTTAAGGGTAAAAGGCAGAGAGATCTGATCCAAGGGAAGCCAAAGACACAGAACACACACCGGACAAGACAACACACACTGGAACTGCTCTGCGCTGCACACCCTACAGTTGCAGTCAAAAGTAGGGCTACTCCCTTTAGCTTACCTAAGAAGGCCCTTGGAGAGCATCCCTTTCCCCTACACTACTTTTTAAATCTCTCCCAGCAATTTCCAACCCACTATCCTGCTATCATCCCTTCTCCGGGCCCCAGCCCCCAACTTAGCTTTCAGATGACCGGTGATGTGAATCCACACTGGATGCAAAGGAGTCCACCTCAGCCATCTCCAAAGGCACTGGGATCACCAGGTTGGCCTCTTAGTCAGCTATGACAAAGAAAACCAAAATCAATGCACCAGTGTAGTGGCATACAAGCCAAATCCCAACAAGTCAGCTACTAACTGGGACCCTGCTCCCGCTCCCACTCATACTTGCAGTCTTTAACTTACCTATCAGAAGCCTCCATCTCCAATGTCATCTCTGACCCAGGGTAGCTCCCTCTTGCAGCACAATGAACCTGCTGAAAAATTTGGAGTGTAATACTGACACAATCTGGAATTTCAGGAAATTGCAGTGCTTCTAAGAAAAACAAGGCAAAGGAAAAAAAAAATACAAAAAGCACCAGGCACCTTAACAACCTTGAACACTCGATGCAAAAATCATGAACTATGCACTCAATGCTATCTTCTTCACAGTGTCTTCAAAGCCTCTATTGCTTTAGATGCCAAAAGCACCTGCTGAAAGAAAACTGAGAAAACCTGAACGACCCCCCCCCCTTCATGGAAATAAGAAGACACCCTCAACCCAACTAACCCCACAGAAAGAATGAGCCTTTTTTTACCCAGGGCTGGGGTTAATATACCCCTGGCCGGGCCCGCCTCTCGTTCCCACAATGCCCGGGAAAAGGGAGGAGGCAATTTTACCAGAAGGGATAAAAGCACTGGGAGGAGCTGCAGCTGTTTGGCTGCTCTGCCTTAAATTCTAGGTGACTAAAGGGCTCTGTAGATGCCTTCTGTTTTACTACAGCTGCATCCACTGAAAGGGTAAAAAAGCTTCTTGTTTTGTCAGCGTAGACACATGAGTTGCATGATTCCTTGTTAAGTTCTGTAATTGTTCATTGGTGGCTATTGAGTCACAGGACTATGGAGGGTGGAGAAGAATAGTAATAATATACATGGTGTAGCTCCTGTTGGGGTCTCTAATTAGGGATGTATTCATTATAAATAAAACTGAAAAAATAATGGGCTCTCTGGCAGCAGGAAGGTTTTGTGAGTGCTGGGCTCGCTCCCTTGTGAGAGATTAGGTGCCAGTACCCAGCTAGAAGTGCCCTGAAGTACAGATTGAAATTCTTAAAATGCTGAAAAAGGGGGAGCTTCCTTCAATTGAACCCCTTAAAATGAGAGACTAGGGAGTGTTTATCTCTACTTAAATAGATGCCATAGCAATAAATGGGTTCTCTCCTCTGAATCCCCTAAAATACTGGAAAAAGAGGGGTTTTCCTTACTTCAGGTCTCTCCAGTGATGGAAAAAGGGGGATTTCTCCCTCAATTCACACCCTTATAAAGGAGGGACAACCGGGCTTTCCCCTCAATTTAAACCTTGGGATGATGAAAATGGGGGAGTTATGCTCAATTCCAATCAATAAAATAGCATTGTCAAGGTTTTCCCCTTCTATTTAAACTGGAGAATAATGGAAAATGGGGATTCCCTGTCAAGTGATACCCCTAAGAGCATGGAAAAGGCAGGGTTTCCTTCAACTGATGCCCTTAAAATTGCAGAGGAAGGGGATTCCCCCTCAATTTAAACACAGACAATTATGGAAAAGGAAGTTTTTTTCCCTCCGTTTAAATCCCTTTTCTCCTCATAACCCCCCTTTTTTGGGGGGGGGCACTGGGGAAGGGCTGCCAAGATGAAAGGGGAAAGTGGAATGTTTCCCTGGGACCCCACATGCTGCCCTGCCTGCTCAGGTGCTGCCCCTTGGCACGAGGGGTTTTCCCTGGGCATTTTCTGGGAGCAGTGCTCTGTGCCCAGGTGCCTCCGGCTGCTCCCCAGCTCCTGCCGGATGCTCCGACCATTGTCCCTGGAGGGACACTCGGGATGCCCCCATTGCCCCTCTGGACCAGCAGCTCCCTGCACAGCTGTGCCCGGGGAACCCTCGGAGAGCGGCCTCTGGCAGGAGCCGCCCCCTCCTCATCCTGGCCGCTCACACCTGGGGCTGCTGCGGGCTGTGGGGTCAGCGGCGTCGGGGGCGGGCGGGAGGCGCGTGGGCGCCGGCCAGCAGGCATCGGCGGGGACACCTCCGTGCCGCGCGCGCCGCGCCTCTCCCACGAGAGGTCCCCGCGCCCCGCGGTGCCGTGCCGGGCTCTCGTTCCCCCCCCCCCCGCGCCGCCGCCGCCCCCCGCTCCCTCCGGCCCGGGGAGCTGCAGGAAAACGCAAAAGCATCGAGGAAGAGCGGGCACCGGAGCTGCCCGAGCCATCGGCTTGCCCGAAGGGCGGCGGCTGCCCGCAGCCGGGAGCAGCCACCAAGGATGGAGCTGCTGTTTGCCGGGAGGTGAGAGCTGGGGGCAGCCGGAGCCGGAGGCAGGCTTTCCCCGGGAGGTGGGAGCTGGGGGCAGCCGGAGCCGGAGGCAGGCTTTCCCCGGGAGGTGAGAGCTGGGGGCAGCCGGAGCCGGAGGCAGGCTTTCCCCGGGAGGTGGGAGCTGGGGGCAGCCGGAGCCGGAGGCAGGCTTTCCCCGGGAGGTGAGAGCTGGGGGCAGCCGGAGCCGGAGGCAGGCTTTCCCCGGGAGGTGGGAGCTGGGGGCAGCCGGAGCCGGAGGCAGGCTTTCCCCGGGAGGTGGGAGCTGGGGGCAGCCGGAGCCGGAGGCAGGCTTTCCCCGGGAGGTGAGAGCTGGGGGCAGCCGGAGCCGGAGGCAGGCTTTCCCCGGGAGGTGGGAGCTGGGGGCAGCCGGAGCCGGAGGCAGGCTTTCCCCGGGAGGTGGGAGCTGGGGGCAGCCGGAGCCGGAGGCAGGCTTTCCCCGGCAGGAGGGGCCGGGAGGATTTCAGCTCGCAGCGGCTCTCGGTGGGTGCTGGATGGAGCCCGGGCTGAGCCAGGTGGCCGGTGCGGGTGCTGTTCCTGTCCCCAGGCGCCGATGAAATGGCAGCTCGGAGCAGCCTCGTGTGTCTGTGTGGAAGCAGCTCCGATGCTGGCAGCCAAATCAAATCAAATTGCTGTCAGATTTGTATTAAATGTGGTGTTTAAATCTGGGACTGCTCAGCTCCCCGGGTGGGAAAGTGCTTGGAGTAGCCAAGCTGAGCCGTTGTTGAGAATTCCAAACATTGTGTCTTTACTCTCCTTAATACAGCGTTTAAATAATTGATACTTGATGGAGACAGTATCAGGGGGATTTGTTAGAGGGGCAGGGATGTTTTTTCACCTGGCAGTGTGTCGCGATAGTCAAGACTCCTTATGTCAAAATTAATTATCTTCCTTCTTTTCCTTTTTTTTCCTTTCTAGGTTGTGGCTGAGTGGGAAGAATATTTCGGATAAAGAAATGAAATGCACGAGGGAAGCTTCGTGTTCCCGTCGGGATGCTTTGGGCACGTGCAGCTTCTGAGCTGCACCAAAAATTGAGGCTCCCACAGAAGCTTCCTGGTAAGCCTGAGTGGGTTTACTGCATGGGGGTTCCAGTCACTGCTGGACACACTCTGAAGTCCTGGGAAAACATGGAACAATAGCTCTGAGTGGAAAAAATATATGCTCAGCATTCTCTAGGGAAAATTATAGTTGGCCTGTAAGTGTACCCCCACATCTGCATTGGTTAAAAAGTCAGTCCCACACACTTTCCTGGCTGGTGTGAAGTTGTATAGTTCATCAGATCTGATCCAGTGTGTAAAGAAATGTTTACTGTGGACTTTCAGGAGATTATCAGCAGTCCTGGGAGGCTGCTGAACTTGATCTCCCTGGATTGACAGAATGAATCCACATAGGATGCAGAGCAGGATGTGGTTTCTCAAACAGAATAGTGACATTCTCGAAGGAGGCTACAAGCAAAGGGAATCTTAATTTTAGTTATTGAACACAGAAACATTTATATCTGCTTATGCAACTCTTAGAAGGGAAGAAGAACATGGCTATTCTGTGCAGTCCTTTGTGGAAGTGTACTGGCTCAAATTGTCTTTCAAACAGCCAAGTGGCACCGGGTGTCACCTGGAAAAATTAAGTACTGGGGACACTTTACACTCATAAATGGCCTGACCTTGTGTACATGGAAATCAAGGGACTTCTGTAATGTTAGAATGGGTCTCAAATGATGGGTTTTTGCAGATTAGCAATCTATCCAAGGAATGATATCATAAAATTTTGTCTAGCAAAACCTGCTGCCAACATTTAAAAATATCTACCAAATGCTATTCCCGTTAAAACAGTCTTGTTAAAATTGTCTGTTCCAAACAGAACAAGATTTTACTGTTCTTGGTGATGTCGTTTTCCTCCTCAGATTTCTGTGAAAGCATGTGTTTCACAAGGCATATCAAAGTTGTCTCATGGGCAAAAACATGTAAACATCAAGCGTGTCATTTTCTTGAAATCCCCTGTAAAATGGCTCGCCACGCTGCCTTTAACCATTCAGAAGCATAAGAGGAAAAAAGGAATTTGCAGGCACTCCAAGGCTGGGTCTGTGGGAGATCTGAGATGAGCCTGTGGCTCTGCAGTCACCCATCAAGAAGTCACCCAAATGTGCTTTTTATCTTGCAGTTTCCACATTTGGGAGGCAACTACTGCGTAAAGGATCTGGGTTCTGCTAATGAAAAATATATCACAAGGTCCGTGTGTGGCTGGGTTGGTTCCATAGTTCCAGCCATACCTGCTGTTGTGATACATAATCCCAGTTCATACTCCTGGGAAGAGTTTCCTGCAGCAGTGCAGGTGGGAAGTTTCTCTCTTGCACTGGCTCCACATTGAGCTCCTTCTTCTTAATGCAGCCAGTGCACTGAAGGAGGACAAGCTCGCTTCTTCCTTGCCTGGTTGTTCAGGGTGAATCATTAACCAAGCACTTGAGTGACAAACCAAAATTGTTTGTTGAGTGCCTTCTGCAGTCTGCACGGACAGTTTGCCTTCTGCAGGAGGTACGGTTTTCTTCTCTCACGGAATGAAAGCACCACAGACCCCCTCTGCTCGCCGCTGTGCTTTAACCAGACCTGAAGTATGTACATAATAATACATAGATCTATATCTATCTACGTACATATATGTACTGAAGTATATAATCTATCTATCTATAGAACTTCTTTATATGTATAGAAGTTCTGTGTTGCTCCTGCTTTATGCATGAGGAAAGGGCATACATATAATGAAGAAAGAAGTTAACTTTTCCTTGTACTCTTCCTTTGTAGCCTGTTGAGGCTTTTGGTGAGAGGAATTATATCTTTTTCCTAGCAGCACTTAATGAACTGAAATCATTCTCCAGGATGATGATGACATGCCAGTTCTCGGTATATGGATATGAGTCCTGAGATCCCACACACGGATACACAGAAGGACTGCATAATGTGCTGAAGATGGGGAGAAGGTATGCTTGGGTGAAAGGTGGGACTGTTTCTTCTAATGGCTGCTTACATCCAACAGCAAATACTGATTTCTCCCTTTTTAATGCAAGAGCATTTATCTGCCAGTGTTCAAACTGCATTTCCATGACATAAGAAGAGTTGTCTGGATAATTAACTAATACAGTTAAAACACATCAGTTTGAGCAGATGTTCTTGTCTGTGCTTTTAACGTGAATGGCCTTGATTTTGCAGCAAAGTCCGAGAGATGGCACCTGAATGCAAGGGTTTGGGTTTGTGAAGCTTTGCAGAATGATGGCCTATATTTATATTTCTTTCATAAACTCCCCATAAGCTGCACACAAACCTCGTTTAGAGAGTTTTACTGAGACAGCAGATTCAAGCCTTCGTTATTAGGGGACATCTGCAATGCCGTTGTCTGCTTGACATTAATTCTTCCAGCTGTGCATCGATGTATTGTAATGGCCCTGGGTTTTTTGGTCGCAGTTTGTTTCCTGCAGTGCCCTCGTGCCTGCGCAGCACTCGTGATGCTGACGTTGACCCTGGGCTGTGTGGCAGATGGGGCTGTCCCGTATCCGAAAGTTACGGGAATGTATGTAGGCGTCAGATGGAATGCTGGTCTCTCCGCTCACCCTTGGCTCTGTAATTTCGTCATCCAGCCATGGAGGACCTGTGCAGCCGTAACTGGCCAAGGCAGTGGGTGAGCACAAGCTGCAGCTCTGCAGGAGATCAGGGACCTCTTGCCCACAGCAGAAACAGCAAGTAACTGCAGTTCTCAGAACTCGTTACCGTGCCCTTAACTGCAGTATTTCCCTGCTCTGTAATCTGGCCAAAGGTAGGTAGGTTTTGATAGGGATAGACACATTTCTACCACAAAGGTCACCTCTCTGCCAGATTTCAAAATTTCCCTTCCGAAGCTAGAGATCCTCATATAAAAGGTTGCCTGAATTTAGGTAGCGTGTGCCAAGCAGTATATTTTTCCTTTAATAATATTCCTGGAAATAGCGGAACTGTTTTGGCTAAAGCAGATGCTGAACTGTTCAGAATGAAATTCTCAGAGCTGAAATCTGGCGAAGCAGATTTGTTGCCCTTTTGTTAACCCTGGGGAAGGCTGAGCACCGTGGCAGCAGGGAGGGGAGGTGGCACTGCTGGTCGGCAAACCAAGGAAACCAAGGAGCGCTGCTTTTAGCAAACTGCCAGCTTGAAGCCAGTGAGGAACATCCTTGGGCTCCTGCACTCTGTGTTTTTATGTTCACCTTAAATAATGAACAGAGAAACCCAGAGGCACCAGTGCTGCTTCCAGCTGCCTTGAACTGCTTAAATAGGTAGTTTTAATCACCCAGGCTCCGTTCTCTCCACCTGTATTGCTCCTGGGCTTAAGGCTGGATGTATCTATGGAATCTCTAGTTATGTATTGGAGTTTGGCCTGAAGTAATTTGTGTTGCCGACTTGGTACTCTTTCCCCACCCTGGAAGTCTATCTGCAGAACCCCTCTGTGCCAGGCAAGAGAGTCCCCCATAGATGTTTCACTATACAGTTACATCTTTTGGGTTAAAGCCTTACAGGGCTATCATGTGAATGAGGACAAAGCTGTTTTTCTTCTTTGCTTTCTGCCCTGTCTTCTTTCTCTGTATTTTAGGACCCAAGTAACAGGGACATATAGCTCCTGTTCTGCTTCCTGGTTGTGTCACTGAAACTGCAGGAAAAACAAAAAGCCCTCCAACAACATTTTTAATGTTAGAGAGTCAAGGCACTACTTTCTTCTCTGGCCAGGATGTACCACAGAAATCATCTCATCCGCACATAGCCCGGGTGTGCGGAGAATCATTCCATGACACATGATCTTTACTAGAATTTTCAGATCTTTTTTGCAGTCAAAACTCACAGAAACGAATTGGGTCAGTGTTCATTGGTCTCAAGTTGTGTAGTTCCTAGTATCTGCTCTCCTATTAGATCCGGATTTCTTCGCTTCTGATGTTAATTAGATCTTCATTGCTTGAATTTCTTATCAGTCTTTGCCGGAGGCAGAGTCTGGGGTAGATGTTCCTAGATGGCCACTGAGGTTCTGTTGGTTCTGTTGATGTTCCATCGATGGCTTTATCTTGTTGGGGCTACTCCCAGTCTGTTGAAATGCTAAGCCCATCAGGCCTCACCTAGAGAAACAATGCCCTGGAAAGAAGCTTCAGTTCCCTTCCCCTGGGGCAAAGATGAGCAAACCTGGCTAAAGTCATAGATAAAAGATTTTTAAACTGGTATGTTTTCTAACAGTTGTATATAATGCTTTATTACATAAACGGGCTGGGAAAAGCTCTGGTACCCCTGACCAAGCTGGTTTTGTCTCAGACAGTGCTGTTATTTTGGGGCTAGACATGAAGCTGCTGTCTCTGGACTTGAAAATGAATATAGGAATGACTGAACAAACAAACGTGGTACACTCTTAAAAAATTGTGTGCCCATTGACCAAGCTGGATTACCATGCTCTTTCCAAATTCTTGCCGTGCAAGTTCTTCCATGCCCTCACTTGCAACTCAAACTTTTTTTTGTTTTGTTTTGTTTTAAATAATACTGGTACCAGAGCACGGGCACAGCACTTCTATGAGCTGCAGAGCTATGAATATCTCTTTTTATGGATACAGTGTGTGCATGCTGTGGCTTTGGGCACAGGGTATGTCAGTGCTAGTGCGAGACTGATAATAGCCTCTAAAGATCATTTGAGAAGTTGCTTACCTTTCCCCAGGGAACAGGACACGTCTTTGTATTTCCACCTTCAGATACACAACCCACTTGTGGGCTTGACTGCATAGCAAATACAGTGTGAGAGTCATCCTTGCTTATGTGGATTTTTTTTCCCCCCTCTCCTTTATGTTTTGCTTTGCCCTCTCGTTTGCTTTCTGCCTGTTTTCTCTGAGGCTAGTGATTTCTTGGCAAGTTATTGTTCATAATCAAAGAAAGGTAGTGGGCAAGCAGCAACTGCTGTCTTAGATAGCCCAAGCTGACCCTGCCACTGCTTTGGCAGGAGAAAGAAGCTTCTTTGGGAGGAGCACAGCTGTCCTGGGCTTTGTGCACACAAGGGCTGCTCAGAGCAGCCCCTTGACCCCATGCTGGCTCTGTGAGCTCTGCCACTGACTGGTAACAGTGATGGCAGTTTGTGTTGAGGCTTTGTTCTCTGCTCCCCAGAGAGAAACATTCAACTGCAGAGTGACTAAGTGGCTTTTCAAAAGCTACATGATGAATCAGTGAATGAACAACAACCCCCAGCAGCTCCAGGCCCCCTTCTCTCTGCAGAACAATGCCTTTCTCCCTGTATGAAGATGTGCACGTAGGATAGGTTGCATACAGAGTTATGTATTTCAAAAGAAATTTGAATATTAATCTTTATATTGTAGTGATGCCACTGTCCTCTAGGCTCTGTAAATAGCAGCACCACAACAATGTGAATTATTCCTTTTATGCAAAACCCTGGCCAGTGAAATAGCTTGTCAATACAAAATAAAATTGCTGCACAAAGGTTTGACAGCTACCTTCATTATATATGTCAATCAAAGGATCCTAAAAGCTTTATTGTTCCTGTACAGAGTCTGAACAATATGCTAGCCCAATATGCCTCAAAGCTATTTTCTCTCTACTCCTTTCATTTAAAAAATAGCCACCAATAACTTTTGACAAACAGTCTGAGAAAACTGCATGAGCAGCAAGGAAATCTTAGATTTTCTTGGGGATCTGTGGGCTGGAGCCTTCCACTCACTGGGCTCTGTCACATGTCACAGTAGATGAGATCTGGTCAGAAACACGGAGCCCTAAAATTACTCTACAAAACCCAGGCTGGCTGGGGTCGTGGGGAGGGCATGGGGAATTAGGGAGGAAAACTTATGCTGAATATGAACTACTTAAATAATTTTGGGTTAAGGCTTTTTGTTGCTTTCCCAGGTATGGGACATTCAAGCTCCTCTGTCCCAGGTCTCCCCCAGGTTAGGCTGGGCCTGTCTTGATGAGCTCTTGCTCTCATCAGAGCCCACCCTACAGCTTGGGAGTGTGAGGCGTGCGTATTTCGGCTGGATTCCCTTTTTCCATGGCGCTCGGTCCTGCGAAGCCCAGCTGTCACTTAGGGCTCGAGGCGCTGTAAGCGGGGCCGGGGTCGGGCGGGAGCGGGGCTGTGTCCCGGGAGGCGGGTCCGGCGGCCGGTGCTCCCGCACGGGCGGTGGGGCCCAGGCCGGGCCCTGCCGGGAGCGAGGGCCCGGCAGCCGCAGCGCTGCGAGCCCAGCGCGGCCCCGCGGCCGCGAGAGGGAGCGGCCGGCGCGCCCCGCTCCTGCCCGGCCCTCACACAGGCCGCCGGAGCCTCCCCGGGAGGGACGGACCCCGCGCCTTCGCTCGGCCCTGCTGAGGCCGCATCTGGAGTGCTGTGTGCAGTTCTGGGCTCCTCAGGACAGGAGAGACATGGAGCCTCTGGAGAGGGTCCGGCTTAGAGTGACAAAGATGATTAAGGAGAATCTCATGTGTGAGGAAAGGCAGAGGGTGCTGGCCCTGGTCAGCCTCGAGAAGAGACGACAGAGAGGGAACCTCATCAAAGTCTATCAGTATCTGAAGGGAGAGTGCCAAGAGGATGGAGCCAGGCTCTGGTTGGGTTTTGCCCAACGATAGTACAAAAGGCAGCGGGCAGAAACTGATGTACACGAGCAAGAGCTTCACTGTGTGGATGCCCAAGCACTGGAACAGATTGCCTAGAGAAGTTGTGGAGTCTCCCTCTTTGGAGGTATTCAGAAGGTATCTGGACACAATCCTCAATAAGCTGCTTTGGGGGACCCTTGCATGTCTGGGAACTAGGTGACCTCCAGTGGTCCCTTTCCAATCTTTAACCATTCTGTGAAAGTGTGACATTGTAATCTTGTGCCATGACAGAGCAGACTAAATCTGGTTTATGAGGGTGTCATAACTTCTTTGTTCTGGGCTGTAGCTTAAATTAAGTTTCACAATTCAAAATATCCTGGAGGTTGGTTGTTTCCTCTAAGCCCTCAGCTTGGTTCTTAGCATGTGCTGGTGCGTGGCTTTGCTCTCAGACCTGGTCACGGGCAGTGCAGCAGCAGTACCTCAGGAGGTTACTTCCTGCATGCGTATCTGCCTGTGCCTTTCTGACAGCTGCTTTTGGGATGAGCTGCTGCTCTTGGCCTGTGCTAAAGGGCTGACCTAAAAGTGTAAAGAATAGCCTTGCTCTTGTGTTGGGGAGCGAACCATGGGGATGCTCTGTGAGGATGCATGCAGAGGAGATATTGCAACAGGACTGCTGATCACGACAACTAGTGCTGGTGAAGAAACTGGTAAAATGGAAACTTTTAAAGAATTGAGGTGTTAATTCATGTGCTGAGAAAGCTGTGCTGCCCACTTACCATCCCAAAAACTGTGTGACGTTTCCCTGAGGTGCACTGCTTGCTGCTGCATCATGGCCGTGTCTTTGATCACAGGCAAAATTAAGCATGCTTTTGTAATCAGTAGACTCCACAAGTAGTTTCAAGATACATGGGAGTATATGGGAGTAAAAAGACATAGACTGACACTTCTCACAGTGTTGAAGTTTACATGGTGTGGTGTGTTCTCTCCCCATGCAGCATTGCCCTCCTGTACAGAGCCCTTTTATTCATGTTTTAAAGAATTACCACTGTTGTGGCAATGGCATAGAAGTTGTTTCGGTGCAATTTGTGGCGAGCACCAAATATTGTGCAACAGAATGTCTGTTATCTGTGACAACAGCTGCCTTTCATAACTACCTTTGATTTCAGGTGTGCAAGACTGGACTAAGCTGAACGTAGGTGGTGCTGACAGGATGCAAAAGGCTTTCTGTAAGCAGAGTGGGCTGTGCTTTTCTCGCTAGTCCACCTCTGGCCAAGGACGTACTCTGTAGTGTGTGGGTGCAATGGTCAGGACACTGCAAACACTTTTGCTCCTGTGGTAAGGCTAGGAGCTTGGTGTTGTACATGGAAAAAAAGCCTACACAAGTCTGAAGCTTCTGCTGTGAGCACCACTGCTTCATCTTGTTATTCTGGCCCTAAAGGAAACCCTCCTGAAGGAATGCTGTACCCAGCCCCTCTGTTTCTGTGAACAGGAGGTAGCGGTGGCTTCCCAGGGGGAATAAACCAGGCTTTGGTGCTTGCCTGTCTTACTTCTCTGCCTTGTGGGAAAATGTTACGAATCCCTCTGTTTGGGTGATTGCTCACGCTTCTGCACCCTCAGACTTCATCTGTCAACTTTTAGCAGTTTATTATGCACTGATGCTGGGATGGCTCTTGCCAGCTAGGAACTGTTTTCCAGTGTCACTCCCTTGTAGTGGGCATGTGGAACTGCTGTGGCATTTTCTCGATGTTTAATGTGACCTAATTGTGTACTTCCACTGTCTGGGAGGATCAGCTCTCCTGGTGTGACAGTTGCCATAAAATCAGCGGTGCGTCTCTGGCATTTGCAGCTGGGTGCAAGGCACAAGTTCCTTGATTTTGCTGCATCAGCCCAGTGAAACATTGCGGGGCTGTGTGTGCAGCCAACTGCCTTTTGTTACGCCTGGTAACAGCTTGGCAATGTTAAAAAAAATGTAACCTCCAGCTGTTTAATTTGCTCTAGGGAAATAAAAAGGCTTCCTAATAATCTTCATATTTACTTGGCACGTTTGGTTTGAAAGCAGATGGGTTGATTTACGAGATAAATGACAAAGCAAGAGAAGAAGAAGTGTGTCAGTGGCTTTACCATTAGAGAGGAAGGCATTTCTGATATGTGGTTAATCACGATGAACCGTTCTAGGTTTTGGGGTTTTTTTGCAAGTCAGCTTCTTGGACCTTCTGCCCACCAGCTTGCTCAGCCAACTAATTCCCTCAGTGCCCATTGTCACCTCTCCCTATGACCTACAGGTAGGGGAAGGTGCAGAGCTGTAATGAAGGAGAGGGGCTGAGGTGGCCATTCCTTCTCAGTTGTGCCTTCTTTGCCCACTCCAAACTTGTGCAGGAGCCTCCCCGTTGCAGCACTCACCCCCTCCCTGTGGCCAGACCAGTAAGTGCCTATGTCCTTTTGGATGGGCTGGGAAAGGGTCCTTCCTGAGGCACTGCTGCTTGAGGCACTGAGCAGAGCTAGGTTCTCCAAGCAGGCTGGTGCTGAGGCTGTGCCCTCCCTGCCAGAGCCATGCACCCCTCTGCCCTGGCAGGCAGCTGGCAAGTTGTGAAATATGGTTCAGCACTTTTTTTTTTAATAATAAATTGTGCAGCTGTCTTGGAAAGGATTAGAAATCAGTTCTGGAAAAGACTACAGTAGATTTTAGTGAAGAATTCTGCTGTGTCCTTAATTATTGATAAGCATCAGGATGTAAGGACACCATGTTAACCCTTCAGCAGCGAGGACGATTACAAATAATCTAATAAATGACATTCGCAGATTTTCAGATGGAGTAGGTTTAGTTGCAAGTTCTGAGACTTAGAAGTGAGGAAATATCAGAAATAAGGTTTCTGCTTATTATTTTGTATGTCAGATAGCGTGTTTGGTGAGGCAACTGGGTTAGATGAACACTGTATGTCCCCTTCAACTGAAAGACACCATTCTACATTTCTGGTGGCACAGGCCTCTCCTAAGGGGTCCCAGATTTGCTTACCACCCCTGCCCTGGTTGCTCTCACCACCTTTCACTAGCGGGTTTTGCTCAGGGGATGAATCAGGGGCAGGTTCATGCCCACAAGGCTCCTGCTCTATGGCCCCAGGGCCAGGCAAGGCTGCAGGAGCACTGTGGAGGGGTTACTGGTTTTGGCAGCTGAATGGTGTCAGGAAAAGCAGCTTCCCTCCCTGCCACGTGTTTCCAGAGGGCTGCTGAATAAGTCAGGGAAGCCAAAGCAAGGCTCCTTTCTGGGCTCAGAAACCTCTGTGCTAGAAGAACCCGTCCCTGCCAGCTAGGGCCCCCCTTGTCCTGCCCATGGTGCGGGTAAGTCACAGGCTCCTCTTCTCTGTGCTGGGATGAACTGCCATGGGAATGCCATTGCCAGCAGCCTGGTGTGCTGGAAAAAGGGAGAAGGGAAGAGGGAATGTGGTGCCAGAGCTGCGTGCCATCGGGTTGTGTTTCCCTCTGAGGACAGAGGGTGTCTGGGCCGAGGTGAGATTGCTGGGAGTGCTTGGATGAGCTGTGCAGGAGACAGGGAGCTCGGGATTGCAGCTGCTGCTGGAACCATTGCCTTAGGTCTGCTTAGTCAGTGTCTGTGTGAAGTGGGACTTGTGCTGGAGAGGTGCTGTCGGGAACAAAGGACAGAGTAAATCCTCTCCGGGGATGCGCAGGGAGGGACTGAGTTTCAGGGAAGGAGAGTATTTCTAAGCCGTATCAATATTTCCCTGAACCTGGGGCTGGAGCAGTGAGGGGGGTGCTTGGGTTTGGCCTGGGCCTGTCAGGAAGAGCCATAAACGAGCCAGCCGAGGCCCTGAACCCTCCCTGGATGTTTGAAACGCTTCCACAGAAAGCCAAGGCAGTCATGATTGCAGAGGACAAGTTGTAGGCGACTGCTGACGATCCGTGGGGAATTTCCTGTGGAATTACCAGTCAGAGAGTGCATGCAAGCAGAGCACATCTTTTGGCTTTTTCCGGTCTGTCACCTCCTGTCTGGCTCTAGAGAGTTTTGTGCGCTCCCGTTCAGGAGGCAGCGTGTTTTCAGCTGGAAATTTGGGGTGGTTTTGTTTCCTCAGGGTCTGGGGTCTTTCCTGAGAGAATCAGCCCTCCCATAAATCCCCCGGGTTGTTCTACACAGCTGCTTTGGCCGTGGCTCAGAGAGAGAGAAGGGAAATGACTTTTTAGGGCGTTGAAATTTCTCCAGGCAGGAGTGGGAGGTCGTCTTGCCCCTCCCCAGAGCCCTGCAGGCGCATGGGAGTAGCTCAGTGCCGGCGCAGCTCTCTGAGCAATAACAACGCTTGGGAGGTTCGGGTGTTGATAACAGCTCTCCTGTCTCCTGGGGCCCAAGGTTCGGTCTCACGGTCCCGGACCGGTGAGGGAGAGAAGGAACTTGTGCTATTCCTGGAAAAGCTTCTGTTATTCCTTGTGCAGCCTTTTAATTCTGTGTTCTGATGGACTGTCCGCTGTTTTTCTAACAGGACTTGTCAGAGATTCAGATTTAGGAATTGAATTTGGGTCCGTTCACTTCAGGATCTTGCCAAGCCTGAAGGCCTGGGGCGATGACTGCTCTCAGCGAGGGCTCTTTATGAATCCTCTGTCAGATTTCCCTCAGTGCTGGGCAGGAAAGGCGAGGGTTTGGATCAGGAATTCTGCAAGGGGGCCCTGTGTGACCATTGGCTTCTTGTGTGTGTGTGTGTGCATCAGTGAGCCAAAATCAAGAGCAAAGGCTGGTTTGGTTTTACTAACTTAGAGTAACTTTTAAAAAAAGTAATCAACTTTTTCTTCTTTTTTTAATTTAGGTGCTGGAATTGCCTGTCTGGACGTGTGCTGAGCTCTCGCTGCTGTGGACTGTGCAGCCTTAATTGCTGCAGGTTCCTGTTCTTCTCACCAGCTCAAAGTACACGTGGGGTTTTTTCCCCTTCTATATAGAGCTGTTGAGTTTGGTGATTTTCCTGAATTGAGGATATTGAAGGTCGAGAAGGAAGATTTGTGTCTTTTTGTGCTTTTCTGTTGTTATTTTTAGCACCTGCTCACCATCTGGACATGGTTGGAATACTGGAAACATAAAAGTTTTTAGGTTCAGTGCTTATTTATGCAAACCCAGGTTTTTTTTTTTTTTTTTTTTTTGAAAGGTCTCCATTTGTCTGGGTACTGTTCCTGGTAGTTTGATGTAGAAAAGGTCACGTGAACAGCAGGGAGCAGTGAGCACTTGGAAGGGGGGGGTGCAGGTATTTCATCCAGGGTGGGGCAGTGAATGTGGCCTAGGAACAGCTCTCTGGTCAAGTGAGCAGCAGAGGAACTGAAGGATGCTCTTCCCCAGCAGAGCTGCTGCTTTGTGCTCTGGGGCAGCGCTGCCGCTGCTGGGCTTCCTCGGGGAAAACAGCTCCTTTGGGATGTGCTTTGCTGCAAAGGTTTCCCTGAGCTGGGTGTCTGCAAGAGGCGTCAGGATACCAGTGTCAGGAGTTTTTCATGGTTTCCAGGCTGTTGTACACAGCACGTTCCGGGCAATTTGCGAGCGTGAGGCAGAGCAAAATGGGTGCAATTGGACTCTGCAAATGCAGTTCAGGCAGACGTTGATCTTTTAACTTTTCCATGGCAGGTGCGAATTCTTGGGCATTTGTGAGTCTGCCTTGACGTGCAGGGATTGAAGGGTTTAGGTGTGGAATTGTTTGGCCAGCTTGCTCCAAGGCATCGTGTACTTCTGGAAGTGCCACACACCTCGCAGGACCGAGGAGCTGCTGGCTGGGTGCTGGTTCTGCTCTGCCCTGGGAACTGGGAGCCCCTGGGAGGGCTGGGGGTGACACCTGGAGATGGGCTGGGGAAGCCTGGAATTGTATCTCAGCACTTTTCTATGCAGCTCTATGGACCGGTGTGTGCTGAACGAAGCGGCTCTTCAGCACAATAAATTCAGCAGTTTGGAAAAACCATGGAATATCTCCGAGTTAATGATGGGAGAGGGTTGGGGCTGCTCCCTGATAACGTGCAGGGCTCGGGGGTGCAAAACGAAGATGGGGAGAGGAGTGGGGGCTGCTCCTCGTTGTCGGGGCGCCGCGGGCGCTGCGCAGCCTTCCCCTTTTACTTCCCAATTCCTCATTTTGTGCCTCCTTTTCCCTTGGGGATGTGCCCAGGCCGCATTCCAGCGGCCGCCGTGGGACAGCGCCTGCGGGCGGCGGGGTTTCCCGCGTGATTGACGGGCCCAGCGGCCAATGGGAAGGCGGGGCGGGCCGAGGGCTGGCCAATGGGGAGGCGGCTCGGGGCTGCGCGTGGCCAGTTGGAATCGGCGGGAGCGGTTGGGGCGGGCGGGCACGGACGGGCCCGGGCGGTGAGCGAGGAGCGGGAGAGCGGGATGGGGAACGGGACGGGGAACGGGATGGGGAACGGGGGGGAACGGGACGGGGAACGGGATGGGGGAGCGGGGGAACGGGATGGGGGAGTGGGGGAACGGGATGGGGGAGTGGGGGAACGGGATGGAGAGCGGGGGATGGGATGGGGAACTGGGGAACGGGATGGGGAGCGGCATCATATTTATTTTTATTTTTGGGTTTAATATTATTTTTATGTCTAATTTTTCCCTTCCCTTCCCTTTCCTTTCCCTTTCTCTCTTCCACCTTTCTTTCCCTTTCCCTTTCCCTTCACACTCCCTTTCTCTTTCTCTTTTCCGTCTCTTTCTTTCCCTGATTCCTGAATTTTTTTTGCCCCAGAATCCACAGCCCAAGCCACGTGCACACACTGCAGATGTGAAGTGTATTTTTACTGCCAGCAAGCACCTGGGAATAAAAAAACCTCAGCCCCAAAGCTTGATGTCTAAACAGCAACACAGAAGTTCTAAACCAGCTGTCTGGATTTGAAAAGACATATGTCTTTGGAAGTGAACATAGAGTTCAACCTGATGTAGTGATCGACTTAGGTTCAGCTTAAAAAAGGCCCTACCGACATTTTATTGTATCTAATCCCTGCTTTCCCCTGCGTTTTAGTTCTTGCCTCTCGGCCCACTCTGTTTCACGGGGCTGTACATGGTAAAACACTTCCCTGTGTGCTTTCTGGGTTTGAGCTGCCCTGCCCCGGCACGTAGGGTCACGGTTAAGTAGAAGAGTTATAAAACTTAGTGGTTCATCTCTTTTTCATGGGTTTTTGGGCAGAAGACTTATGGGCCCGGTGTGGGAATAACTCCCAGCCCTCGGCGTCTCGTTGACCGCCTCCCGTTGTCTCGCAGGTCCCCGAGGCGGCTCCGGATCTCCGCGGTCACCGACGCTGCCGATTTTCCCGGCGCGCGCCGTTCGACGTCGAGGAGCGGCATCCAGAAGCTGTGTCGGAGCATCTCCATGGCTGGGATGTTTGGAGTAAGGGCTGCAGTCAGGGTGTAAGCTGAAGGGTGTGTGACTGTGTGTGTGTGTGCCTGTGTCTGTCTGCCTGCGAGAAGAGTGCGGGTGTGGAATGGTCCTAACCTTGTGTGTGTGAGTTTTGCCTTTCAGGCTTTTCAGCTGCTTTTTAAACTCAGAGTAAAAACAACCCAGCTGCGCTGTCTGGGGATGTTTTCCCTCCCGGCTGGGTTTGTTTATCTGGGACCCGGCCGGTCTGTGAGGTGCCGTTCATCGCCACGGTTTGGGTGCCGACCGTGCCGGGGATTTGTCAGGCGGGATGATTTTGGGGCTCCCGGGAACCGCGTTCCCATGGGGTGCTCTCGAGACGAGAGCGAGGGTGGGTTTGTGTGTCAGCTGAAGGAGGTGTGTGGTGGATGAGTGTTTTCTTCTCCCTGTGCTGCTGTTGTTTTGGGTTTCCTGAAACAATAAAATGTAATGAATTTTCCAGAAATAGAACAATTGTTACATTGTACTGATAGGGGGTTGGCTTGTGTTGCTCTGTGTTGGTGTTTGCTGCTGCACTTGCACATATTGCTCTGTATGTCAATTGGACTTTGACCAGTGTGCATATGGATTGTATTTGTGCTTGTGTATGTTGTTATTTCCACTTGCTTTGCTGAAGTGTAAATAAAAAACCCTCGTTCAATCAAGTTGAATAAACCCTAATAAAGATACCCCCCCTCCCCCCTTTTGGTTGCTCTCTTCCTTTGGTGTGGTTTAGTAATTTTTTCGCCGTATTTCTTGCTTTGCTGCTCTGCTTTGCTTTACTTTTCAGTCTATTCCTCCCTTGACTTTTTCTAACTCTTTATCTTTTTCTCACTGTTTAACTATTTCTGGATGTCTCTGTCACTCTATTTCTCAGTTTCTCTTTTTCTCTTCAACACTAATTCTCTTTTAAACTCGATTTCTTTTTCTCTCAAACCCTATTCTGTTTCTCTATTCCTTTTTCTCTCTATTTTTCTTTCTCTTTCTTTGTGACTCTGACTTTCTTTCTCTCTTTCTTTCTTTTCTCTGACTTTCTCTCTCCGACTTTGACTTTCTCTCTCTGACTTTGACTTTCTTTCTCTCTCTCTCTCTCTGACTTTGACTTTCAAACGACCTTTCTCACCTTCCCTCCTTTGTTCATTTTTACCTTTCTACCTTTGTTTGTTTCTGTAGCAGCTTGGAAAAAAACAGAGACCACTCTTTCTTCAGGCATGATCTGCCCCAGTCTTTGGTTAACAGAGCACAGAGGTGTTCAGTGCCATCGTGAGTCTTTAGGGCTGTGGCTCCTGCAGAGGTCCTTGGTGCTCTGATGGACGTGCTCCAAGCGTCCATCCTGGACTCCTGTATCGGGGGCGAGAAGGAAAGCATGTTTTTCCATGTCACAATTGTGACTTCTGCTACTGTGTGCGTAGTAGCCTTTCTCTGTGCGCTACCCTCACCTGCCAGGTCGTTTGCACCGCGCTGACCTGCGTTGTTTCAAACGTTCGTCTTGCGCATTGCTGCACTCCTCCCGAACCCAAGCACGGGCTGGGCTCTTCTCCTTCTCGCTAACACCGCAAGTAAGAACACCGCACCCGTGCATGTGAACTCAGCAGCGCCGTGCACGTGCAGTTAAAAAGCAGTAATAAAACTCCTCAAACCTAAAAAAACCCCAGCAAAAATACCTGCACATAAGCGGCAGAACTCAAAAAAGCAAAGGAATGAGCAACGACTTGGAGAGCGGCACACGCGCAGTAAATTGAGAAGCCGTGCCCGTGCAGTAACGCGGAAAACCGCACGGGTGCAATGAGAGAAAGCGACGTGCGCGCAGGGAAGCGGGAGAGCCGCGTGGTGCTGCTCGCTGCTTCCACCTGCTGGTGCACAGGAGGCACTACAGCCACCCCGGGGAGCAGCTGCAGGCGCGCATTGGCCCAACGACGCCGGCTGAAGAAAGCTGCGCGTGTGCAGGGAGCGGCCGCAGCTACCCACGCGCAGCGCCGCGGGAAGGCCGTGCGGGCGCGGCGGCTTTTTACGCTCGGTGCTGCCGCTCAGGGGGTAACATCCCGTACCGCAGGCCACGACCTCACGATTTCCGTGGGTGCCGCCGCCTCATGCTTGTCCCGGCCGTGTGGGGCTTCAGTGGCCAGAGCGCAAATCGCGGAGCGGTGGCGCTGCTGGGGCCAGGCATTCGCGGTCCTGTTGCTCGGATGGTGGGCACGTTCTGTAGGGGATAAAACGAACGTTTTGGGGGTAAAATGTGAGTTAATTTGTATGGGAGAAAATGAACGTTTTGAGGTAAAATCGGGGCAATTAGTAGGTGACATTTTGGGATGAAAATTGAGGTTCTTATCGGTAGGGGACAGACAGAGACAATTTGAGGGAAAAGACCTGAGCTAATCTGTGAGGGACAGAATGAACGTTTTGAAGGTACATACGAGGAAAACTACAGGGGACAGAGTGAAAATTTTAGTTTCAATATAAGAAGGGCAGCGCGCCCGCGCATGCGCAGTAGCGCCCGCGCGCCCGCGCCCGCGCAGTAGCGCCCGCGCGCCCGCGCCCGCGCAGTAGCGCCCGCGCGCCCGCGCCCGCGCAGTAGCGCCCGCGCGCCCGCGCCCGCGCAGTAGCGCCCGCGCGCCCGCGCCCGCGCAGTAGCGCCCGCGCGCCCGCGCCCGCGCAGTAGCGCCCGCGCGCCCGCGCCCGCGCAGTAGCGCCCGCGCGCCCGCGCCCGCGCAGTAGCGCCCGCGCGCCCGCGCATGCGCAGTAGCAACCGCGCGCCCGCGCATGCGCAGTAGCAACCGCGCCCGCGCATGCGCAGTAGCAACCGCGCCCGCGCATGCGCAGTAGCAACCGCGCCCGCGCATGCGCAGTAGCAACCGCGCCCGCGCATGCGCAGTAGCAACCGCGCCCGCGCATGCGCAGTAGCCCGCGCGCCCGCGCATGCGCAGTAGCCCGCGCGCCCGCGCATGCGCAGTAGCAACCGCGCCCGCGCATGCGCAGTAGCCCGCGCGCCCGCGCATGCGCAGTAGCCCGCGCGCCCGCGCATGCGCAGTAGCAACCGCGCCCGCGCATGCGCAGTAGCCCGCGCGCCCGCGCATGCGCAGTAGCCCGCGCGCCCGCGCATGCGCAGTAGCCCGCGCGCCCGCGCATGCGCAGTAGCCCGCGCGCCCGCGCATGCGCAGTAGCCCGCGCGCCCGCGCATGCGCAGTAGCCCGCGCGCCCGCGCATGCGCAGTAGCAACCGCGCCCGCGCGGGGGCCGCGCGCAGTGGGGCAGCGCGCCCGCGCATGATGCGCAGAGGTTTCTTTCGGACCTGGGCTGCATTTCCATCCCCTGCTCTGGGAGTCACCAGGTGCGTTAGGAGCGAGCCGATCCCGCTCCCTGAGACACAAGGGCTTGCTCGAGGAGACCGTTCCTGTTCCTCTCTTCCAGCCACTCTGCTCTCCCCAAAACACCCATTTCCTCGGAGCTCCTCTGCAACTGCATTTCCATGGACCCAGGGCTCCAGAAGCTGCAGAGTCCTGCAATGGGGTTTCTTTGGGAAGGGACCTTAAGCTCTTGCAGTTCCACCTCTGTCATGAGAATTTCAGGGCTCTAAGACTCACAGAACCATTTGGGCTTGGAAGGACCTTAAAGCTCATCCAGTGCCAGCACTGCCACGGGCAGGGACACCTCCCACTGTCCCGGGCTGCTCCCAGCCCCAGTGTCCAGCCTGGCCTGGAACATTCCAGGGCATCCAGGGGCAAATCCTCCTCTCTGGGCAGACAGAATGAGCTAAACCTGGCTATTCCTGAGGGAGTGATGGCAGCACAGCCGAGTCCTGCATCCCTGATTCCCACGGGGTTGTGGTTTGGGGATTTCTTTTCCATCCATTAAAGCTCCTTTCTAGTTCCGGGAGCTGGAAGTTTGGGAGGATGTGACACCTGGCATTAGAGCCCCCATTCCAGCAGCATCCATTGCACCTGAACGTTGTGCTCGAGTCCACTTTAGACTCAGCCCAGCTTTGATTAAGTCTACCAAGGCTTTTGAGGCCATGAGATGTTGCCTGGAAATCAGAAAATGCCAAAGGGGACTGGAGATCCGTGTTGGAATCACGGGATCGCTGCTGCAGAGGGGAGGTGGAATTCAAAACCCCTCATGAAGAGATTATGTGCAGAGTTTTGACTGAAATATAACTGTTTAACGAGCTCCAAATTGTGTGCTTTATTATATAAACATTCTATTTGCAGGAGAATATCTGGAAAAGACCTTTGGGATCGCCAAGTCCAACCCTCAACCCAGCCCCACCAGCACGCTCCCCAGCCACCCCTGTCCTCCAGCGCCACATCCACGGTTTTTGAAGCCTTGCAGGGATGGCGTCTCCACCCCTGGCCCGGCCTTGGTCATCCAGGGACAAGGATTCCTCTGCTTTTGCAGGAAGAGGGAAGGGGAAGCGTTTCCCTCGCAGATGGGACAGAAACGTGTTCCACAGGCTCCAGGCGTGGGTGAGTGACAGCTGAAGGCTGAGCCACGGTGAGCAGCAGAGCTAATTACCACCTTCCCCCAGTGCTCTAATTACCACCTTCCCCCAGTGCTCTAATTACCACCTCCCTCAGCTCACCCTTCCACCCAGCCACTTCCTCAAGCCTGTTTTTCAGGGGTTTTGTCACCCGGCATTCGGCTGCCGCGCAGCTTTGTCCTCCAGGTGCTGCTCCTGCCCGGAATTGGACCCAAGGGGATGGAAAACGCCGTGGTTCCAGTGGGATTTGGGTCTCCGGCACATCCCGCCCGCTGTGCCCTCAGCCTGGTGCCCCCAGCCACAGGGAAAGGGAGCAGGTGGTGTAATCCCCCACCTAATCCTAAAGATTTCTCTCCAGGAATGCCGGGGCCTCCCAGCTCAGCAGAGCATTCCCTGGTGCCAGGCGCTTCCTCACACGCAGGGAAAAGGTGGAAACCCAACGCTTTTCCCAAAAGCCCAAAATATTCCCCCATCTGGCAGCCGGGAGCTGAGGGAACGGGCACCTTCCCCTTCTGTCTGGGTGCCTGCGGCAGCTCCGAGGTGTTGCTCGGGGATTTTCAGTGCTGGGGCTCCTGCAGGGCCAGGGAAGTGCTTTGGGCCCCGTCATCCGTGCAGGGAAAAGCAGATATTCCATTAACCCCTTAGAGACCATTGCAGGAGCTTCCTGGGAGAACTGGGAATGGGGATCCGTAGGGGGATTGACTCCCAATTAATGCTGTCAGAAACCCTTCAGCCACCCCAAACCACCCCAAACCTTCCACAAACAAACCTGGAGGAGAACCCAGGGCCTCCTTGTGCCCTGGCCGTGTCACACCCTGGCAGTGCCACTCTGTGCTTCCCCTTCTTTGGGCCAGAATTGTTCCCAGAATGATAAACTCGGAGGGAAGTGTTTCCACCTGGGAAAGTGAGGCTGTTCCCACACCACCCTCCTATTTATTTCATGAGGAATTTTGAAATTTTGGTTTTCTGCTCCAGCCAGGGACAGAAGAAAGTTTGGGCAGCAAAAAAAATCTGAAGTTGAATCAGATCTTAAGCCTGGATTTAAAATGGATCACATTAAAAGAACCCAAAAAATCCAGAAAAGAATGAAAGAATTCGTAATTCTCTTTCTGATCTCCCTCTGCTGCATCCCTGTCCTCCCATCCACTCTTCCCATCTCCAATTATAGATCCCTCCAGGCAGAGCCCTGCCAGTGTTTCTGTCAGGGAAGTGCCAAGCCCATCCACAATGCTTTACAAATAATCACAGGGAACACAGATTTTGTGAAATACTGAAGCTTTTGCTGTTAAAAAAAATGAAGCCTCTCTGCCATATCAGCCACGATGAAATGTCAGTGTGCCACCCTTCCCCAAGTAACATCCTTCCCTCTGTCACTCTCGCTCTGGCACATGGCAGGCCGGGATCATCTCCTCCTTCCCACAGGGAAGGAGTTGGGTTTAAATTCGAGACACAAACTTGGACAAAATTGAATGTCTGAGGTGTGTAAGAATAAGGGAAAATCGTCTCAGATCTTCTTCAGCTGCCTTTGTTTCCTGCCCTGTAACTCTTCACTCCCTGAAATGACTCAGAACTTCTGTCCCTGTTCCCTGGGAGCAGAGCCCGCCCCCCCCCCCCCCCCCCCCAGCTGCCCCCTCCTGTCAGGGAATTCCAGAGAGAGAAAAGGTCTCTCTGGAGCCTCCTTTTCTCCAGGCTGAGCCCCTGGGAGAGCAGGGATTGAGCAGGTGTGGGGGCTGAGGTGCTCCAGCTTTAAGGTCTCACTCTGAGAGCATTCTGAGTTTGTTTCCAGGCTGGAAATGGTGCCTGGAATTTTGGGTGGCCAACGGGGATCTCGAGGATTTGAGGTGGCAGCTGGGAGAGAAACCTGCTGCCCAAATGGTACTGGAGGTTATTTCCCTCTCTCTGGAATCTCTGTCAATTAAGAGCCCAGCCTTCTCCGGGGCTGCAGTTGCATTATTTGCTTTCACCTCCGATCTGCCCGAGGTGGAGTGAACTCCTCTGGAGCTGGCAAACGCCAACAGATCCCATCTCCACAGAGTTAAGGGATGGAATTGTATTTCTCTTAACCTCTTTTGACCGGGAAGTTGGGATTTTCCCCCTCTGCCTGATCCCTGTTTCTCCTTTCTCGAGTCTTGAGTTGTTTTGGGGAGCAGAAGGTTCAGGGCTGTGCCCCTGAAGCAGCTCTGGCTGTGTGAACACAGCAACTTTCTGCAAGTTAAATCTGCTGCTATTTCTGTATTTGAAAAGGAGCTGAAATGCCAGTGGTGATGTAATGTTCATTTACATTTAGGGTCTGTTTCTATTTATTTTTGCTCCTATTAACTTCATCTTGATTCCAACAGTTTGGGGTTTGTTTTTTTTTTACCCGCTGAGGCTCTCTTTGCTGTGAACAGCTCGTTTTTTACTTCAAGCCTGCCAGATTTCCTGCCTTATCGAGTCCATGAATGAAGAAAAATGACAGGTAGAAGGGGAAATGGATGTCTCCTCCCCAAGGGAAGGCTCCTGAATTGGATAGGAGCCGTTTCTCTAGGAACTGCTGCCTCTGGTTGCCGCTGGAATGGCTCTGGAAGGAGCTTGGAGGGGATCATTCACCTCGGCTTTGTCCCGGGTGTGCAGAGCTGGGGAGATGCTTTCGGGCTGAGAGATTTCCTGTGCCATCTTCCATGAACATGAAGAGAGGTGGATTAAAAGTGCCTGCAGAGCTCTGATGTGCAGCCTGTGGCTCCCTGCTCCCACTGCTGCTCCGCTCAAGGAGTTTCTCAGCCCCAGAGCAGGAGAAAAAGGCAGAAAATCATGGAATCCTGGGGTTGTTGAGGCTGGCAAAGGCCTTTAGCATCATCAAGTCCAAACATCAACCACCACCATGGTCACACCAACCCATGACCTCAAGTGCCATGTATTTATCCATACATATTTATCCCTACATATTTATCCCTATATTTATCCATATGTTTATCCATGTATTTACCCATGTATTTATTCCTATATTTACCCATGTATTTACCCAGGTATTTTATGAACACTCAAGTGCCATATCCATGTATTTTAGGAGCACTTCCAGGGTTGGTGACTCCACCACTGCCCTGGGCAGCTGTTCCAGCGCTGGACAACCCTTCCCATGCTGGGCCAGGAGATGGATTCTGGAAATGCAGACTCTGAGGAGCTGGGGATTAAGGCAGCATTGGATTCCTTTATTCTCCCAGAAGGATAAAGGAGATTTATCCCCAGACAAACCAGAGCTGATCACACTGAGGTCATTAGTGGGATTTCTTCCTTACTCCCACAAATACCCACTGGGGTGACAGAGTTCCCTACAAGGGCGGTGTTGGAAGGAGCTGCTGGAATGTTTTGCTGTTTATTGGGATCCACAGGATGTTTGGTGTCTCTCAGAGCTGTTCCAGGCTTTCCACAGACCCAAACGCTCCTCACACTTCTCCTCAGAGTAGAGAGGTTTCCCAGAGTGCTGGTTTTTAATTTCAGATGCTGGGATAACGACACGGCTTCAGGAGGCAGGAGACTCATTGTGCTGTGCCTCAGTCCAGGCAGGGACAACCCCCAGCTAATAAAAACCTCTTAAAAGCACAAAAAGTCCCATTAAGCTGATATTATAAAGGCTGCAAATTGAAGCAGGCCTCAATCAGAAAGCAGCAGAATTTAATTCCTCCCCCTTGCCCATTTGCATGATGATCTCCTTCCTAATTGCCCATCTACGCTTTTCCCACAGAAGTGCTGTCCCGAGGTTGGAGATGGTTCCAGCTTTATGGAGCTTTGATCTTTATCTGCTTTTACTTTTTACAGGGCACAGAACCCGAGAGTGGCAGCTGCTTTCCTCTTGTTCCTCCTGTGGCAGTGAACTGCTCTTCCCAAGGACGGCTGCAGGAACTCTCAGGCAGCAGAACGTATGGAATGCCAGGCACGCTACAGAATTCCAGTGGGAGCAGCAGGAACTTCTGTTCTTTACTGGCAGGGCTGTGCCATGAAGGGGAGCTCGGAGATATTGGTCAGCTCAGGGAATGAGCCTGGCTCATGGTAAGGAAATTCACTGTGCAGTTACTTCGGGCCCTTCTCCTTCTCCTTCTCCTCCTTCTCCTCCTTCTCCTCCTTCTCCTCCTTCTCCTCCTCCTTCTCCTTCTCCTCCTCCTTCTCCTTCTCCTTCTCCTTCTCCTTCTCCTTCTCCTTCTCCTTCTCCTTCTCCTTCTCCTTCTCCTTCTCCTTCTCCTTCTCCTTCTCCTTCTCCTTCTCCTTCTCCTTCTCCTTCTCCTTCTCCCTCTCTTCCCAACACCAGTTCCAGACCTCAGTATAATCCATGTTCCCACAGCCTGACCTTGCAGTTTTCCCAGTTTAGCAGCCCCAGCCACACTTGCAGCCTCTCTGTCTGGACTTTGTCTTGCTGAAATCTCCCTTTGTTGATCCTTTGCTGCCTCACCTTTTATCCAGCAATAACGTGCAGTGGGTGGAAGCTTCTCAGAATTCCCTCCCTGTTCCACTGGAAACATTCCCAAGTGGAAGCAGCTGCACTGCCCATCAGCACTTGCCTGCTTTTAGGGGTGGTTGAGGCATGAAGGATGCAACAAATGGAGTTGGCTCCAAGGGGATGAAATGCTCCCCCTGAGGCTGCTCAGAGAGCTGGAGCTGAGGAATCCGGGTGGGAATCACTCCAAGAAAAAGGAAGGAAAAGAGAGCAGAGGAACAGGGATGCAATTCCAACCTCTCCAAGGACTGGGATGGGCACATTCACCAACACCATTTAATCTAGACACGATTTCTTCTTTGCCTCTGGCTGCCAGGAGCAGGATGAGCAGTTTAATGAGTTTAAATAGTGAATAGTTTAATTAGCTGGAAGAGACTGGATCAATAGCTGCTTAAACAAACAACTGGATCCCTGTTTCCAAGCTTGGATGTAGTTTTGGAAGGTTCCTGGCAGTTTGGCAGGGATTAGTGATGCTGAGAATGTGCTTTTTTGTGGGTTTGGGGCTTTTACTCCTGTTCACGTGGCTGCTCTTTTTCTTGTTGAGTGGAAAACAGGAGGGAAAGAGCAACGATGGAAGGAATTCCACTCTTGCTGCTTGAAGGGATGGATCAGGAAGGGAACAGGCTGCAGGGAATTTGGAGTGCAAACTGAGATCTCTCCGATATTTTCGGCTCAGTCAGTCCATCAGTGCTTGGTGGCTGTTTAGGCCACGTGCAAGGTGAATGATGGTGCACATGGCAGAGCTGCTGGTGGCTCCTTCCCCTGCCCGGCTGTCAGTCACCCTGCAGGGTGCTGGAGCAGCGTGCCAGAGGCCGTGGATCCTATGGATCCCGTGGATCCCAGGGGCGTGATCAGGAGCCTGGGCCTGCTGGCCACTCCTTGCTCTCTCTTACCCTGATTTTTCAGCTCTGCAGCGAATCCAGCTTGAGTTTTTCAACCCCCTAGAAAACCCAGGGACCTTTCATGTCTGTTCTCAGATCTGGGATTTAAATCCAGCCCTTATCAAAGCACCCCGTGACCAGGCAGGCCCTGAATCCCAGCAGGGATCTGATAAAGAGGGACCTGACATCCTAAAGAAACCCTTTGAAATCCTGCTGGGATTGATTTGTATCCATAATGGAGCCCCGAGCTCTCTGCCAGGGAGAGATGAAGCTGCTCCTTTGCTTTATTATCCTCAGGCCCTTCCCAGCTTTGAGGGAAATTCAGTCCCTCTTCAAGCCCCAAAATCATGGAAAAGCTCCTTTGTATCCTCTCCACAGCCCCTACGTGGATTAATCAACTTTTTATTTGATATGGTGTCATTCTCCTTTTTTTTCCATAGCTAAAACTCCACGGTGAGCAATCAGAGCAGAAATAGGAAATGCAGGAGTCTTGGATTCCACAGTGGGATTAACTTCCCTTTTCTGCTCTCTTTCAGGACAGGAAAAACCACTGAACTCGCCCCATCTTTGGGACCAAGAGCTGTGGTGCTGGAGTAGGCAAAGCCAGCTAGGGCCCCCCTTGTCCTGCCCATGGTGTGGGTCAGGGACAGGCTCCTCTTCTCCTCTGTGCTGGGATGAACTGCCTAGGGAATGCTATTTCTGACAGCCCGGTCCTAGCCACGGCTACTGGAAATGGGCAGAGGTGAAGAGGCAAGTGCCAGAGTTGCTTGGGGATGATGGAATTGTGGTGTTTGGCTGTGCCCAGAGGGGCAGGTTGGGCATTTCTGTGTGTCTGAGGACCGGTTTGGGTGCTGGGGAGCCCGGGGAGCCGAGCTCTCAGTGCATTCCCAGCTCACCCGGGGGTGGGAGCTGGTGCAGGGCTGGGTGACAGCCTCTGGTCGGGCTCGGGGCAGGCCCTGGCCCCGGCACAGACACGCTGGGGTGGTTTGGGGACGCTTGGGGAGCAATGGGAAGAAAATGAGGGATGGTGCTGGGCGGAGCGATCGGCCTGTGCTCGTGTCAGCGCAGCCGTGCAGGGCACTGGGATCTGGGTAAAACACCGGCTCTCCTGGTGTTCAGGGATGCAAGGTCTGAGGGACCGGATTTACTTGGGGTTTTCCAGGACAGCAGGAAGAAGAGGAAATGTGGTGCCAGAGGTGCGTCCCATCAGGTTGCAGTTCCCTCTTTCCCATTTCCATTTCCTCCTCAGTGCGGGTGTCCCCTGCAGCCCATGAGCACGGGGCCGGTGACAACTCCCTGTCTGTAGAGGGATTCCTTATGGAACAAGGGCAGATGACACTTGTGTGAGGCTTACGACTGTTAGAATTAGACCGGGATGGGTTTAAGGAAAACTAGAATCGTGTGTTAATCTTACTGGTCAATGAACAAATGGAATCCACACTTCTATAAGAAAAAATAGAGTGTATGGAGCATATAGAAGAAGCTGTTTTTGCCTGCTGCTGCTGCTTGGCTGTATCATGTAACCCCATTCGAACTCTGCCTTCAAGACAGCTGTGAGACCGTGAAATAAAGAACTCAGCAGAACAGCAGCCTCCTCTGCTCTTTCACCCTGGTCCGAGAAGGAGGGGTACCCTGTCAAAGGCTCAACACTTGCCTTTCTGACTTTGTTTCTAAATTTCTACCTTTCTAATTTTGTTTGTTTCTAATTTTTTTGTTTGTTTGTTTCTAACTTTGTTTGTTTTCAACTTTCTCCCTTTAGAAATTTGTTTGTTTCTTGTATTTTACCTCTTTGTTTGTTTCTAAATTTCTGCCGTTGTAACTTTGTTTCTAACTTTCTACTTTTAAAATTTCATTTGTTTTTAACTTTTTACCATTCCTCCCAGCGAGGGCTGTGTGCAGAATACTAAAACCTGTTAAGTTCTTCACTTTTACGTCTATAGGCAAATGCTACTGATTTAGATGTAAATTCATTTTGAAATGAGCCAGCCCTCTCTGTCTACTCTGTCGCATACAGCAATATAAGAAGCTGGGAATAGAGATCCGCAGGTTTTGAGAATAAGGAGCCGGCGTTTTTCTGTAGGAAGAAAAGCAGCAAGCGCCTGGCCCCAGGAGCCGAGACGCTCGGGCTGCAGGAGCTGCAGAGCGCCCGGAGCCGGCTTTTCCCTGTGCTCTGTGCCTGCCCCCGGGCTGAGCTGGGCGGCGCTGCTGCCGCCCGGTGCCGGCTGAGCCGAGAGGGCGGCGGCCTCGGTGGCTGCCGAGCGTGGCAAGGAGCGGGAGCGAGCGGGGCCGGGTCTGTCAGCGGAGGGGAGGGGCGAAGGGCGGTTCGCAGCGCCAAGGGACACGGCCGTGCACGAGCGGGGCCACAGCTATGGAAAGGAGCGGGCGCCGTGCGGGGCGGTGACCGCGGGGAATGACAGCGCGGGGGGCGGCCCGGCGGGGCCGGTTTTGCCGGGCAGCAGAGGCGCGGTCGCAGCGCGACCCGGGCGGGAGGCACCGGGCGGGCACGGTCGGAATCGAGCCGCCCGCGTGTCGCTCTCAAGGAGGCGGCTCGGAAAGGAAGGCGCAGTTCCGCGCTCTCGGGACGGCGTTAAGTGACGTTTTTATTAGAATATGACAGTCTTTATTTTATTTTATTATTTTATTATCTGCCAGGACCTTGCAGAGGGTGGTTTACACTTCCGCCACACTCAAGATGGCGGACGCAGTAGGCCCCCTGCGAGAGGTGTCCCTGCCGATGCCTGCCGCCGGTCGCGGAGCCGTCGCCCGCCTCCGGCGCGGCTGACCCCGCCAGCCGTGTCCTCGCACCGGGAAGCACGGCGGAAAATCGCGCGGAAAGCGCGGGGCCGGCGTCGGAGTCCGGGCCGGATTCAGGCAGCCGACTAGACAGAAGCCCTTGTGAGGGGCGGCGGGGGCCCCAAGTGTACCACACTAAAGATGGCGGCTCGACCGGAAGTGGCTTCTGCCAGCACCCAAGATGGCGGCGAAGGGCGGAAGTGTCGTCACTGCCACACTCAAGATGGCGGTCGTGTGCACTGTTTTCTGACCTTCTCAATATGGCGGCAGGGAAGGCCCCCCCCAAGCTGCGTCTACTCGGCTGCCTGAACGCGACGCCGACGCCGACGCCAGCCCAGCGGTTGCGCGCAATTTTCTGAGGCGTTTCCCGCTACGCGGACACCGACTGTGGGGTCAGCGGCGCCTGGGGCAGGCGGGAGCATTCAGGCAGTCGAATAGACGGAGCGGGGGGGCGAGGGGGGGGGGTCCTTCCGGCCGCCATCTTGAGAAGGTCGAATAGCCGCATCGGTGCGGTACCGGTGACTTCCGCCCTTCTTCGCCAGGAGCGGCGATGGCGGGGAGCCCGGGGAGCAGCGCTGCCGGGCCGGGGGCACCGGGGCGGGTGCTCCGGGCTCGGAGGTGAGCGGGGAACGGGGACAGCCCCGAGCGGACGGTGGGGGCCGCGGGGGATCGGTATTCCGGCCCAGGGATGAGTGTTCCGGCACAGGGGTGGCTGTCCCGGCACAGGGATGCGTTCATGGACTGTCTAATAATGTTATTTAACGATCGTGCAAGGAGATCTGTATAAAAAAATCCTCCGTGGTCATCCTTCTCCCAGCCCCGCTGTGTTTTCAGGATCTTGGGGGAAGCGTTTGGGTCTGGACAAGGCTCTCGGGCACAGGGTGGGATTCTTGGGGTGCAGGGCCAGGATTTGGACTCGATGCTCCCTGTGGGTCCCTTGCAGCCCAGGAAATGCTGCGATCCTGTGCCTCTGAGGGTGAAATAAAGGGGAGCGGTGGGGTTTGTGCCCGCTGTGTTCACGGCCCCGCCGGCTCAGGGCGGGTTAAAGGCGCAGCTGCCCCGAGACAGCGGGACCGGCCGGGGCTGCTCGCTCCCGGTGCTGCCGCCTCGTGGGGAGAGCCCGGCACTGCAGCCCGCGCAGGCGCTGGACCACGGGATGGGCGTGGAACAGCAGCGCAGGGGATGCTGAGGCAGCCCAGGGAATGCTGCGGTCCCAGGGAAGGCTGAGGCGTCCCCTGCCCGGGGCACTCGGCAGCAAAGCCCTGATGTTGAGCAGAAAAAGGAAAGTTCTGGGTTAGTGGGAGGAGGTTTCTGGAATGGAGCTGGGACAGGTGCTGATCCACGCATGGAATCACGGGCTGGTTTGGCTTGGAAGGGACCACCAGGATCATTTACACTCTGTTTGTTGTCTGATTGCACAGCGAAGAACATCCAGAACTGCCGCCTCACCCTCACGGACAGCAGGAATGTCTTCCATAGCTCTTGTTTTGGAATGGGAATGGCTGTTGGGAGCTCTGGCAGGACCAGGTAAGAAGAGAAATGGGATCATTGTGGCTGCTGCTGGAGGTGGTTTTCTGCTTTCCGGCTGTTCTTCTCATTGATCCTTTCACAGCAGTGTTCTAGGGCACATTGGAGGGTAATTCCAGGAATCTGAAACCAGATAAAGACTGGTGGGGAAAAAATGTGAACGTGATCCATTTCTGGTAGTTCCAAGCTTCTCCCACAACACCGTTCCAGGGGAAAGCTGATAAAAGGGTAAAGATGCAGAGGAACAAGTGCTGTAAAGCCCCCTGGCGCTCTGAGAGAGCAAACCTTCCAGTACTCCAGCAGATCTCTTGGAGAAAGTGTGGGATCGCAAGGTTTTCCAGGAAAGCAAAACAAGGGTGGAGATGAGGGAATGGGCTTCCAGTTCTTCCTTGAGCTGAAAGCCTGGGGGAATTGAGAGGGGCCACAAGAACTGTTTGTGTAGGCAAATGGGAGTTTGGGGGCTGAATCTGAGTTTCCCTCTGGGGCATTTTTGAGGGAAAAGCTGAGGTGCTGTTTAAGGGAGAGAATGCAGATTTTTGGGGTGGAAAAGGTTGAATCAATATTGTAGAGGAAGTAAAACGCTGGGGGTAAAAGTGGATGCAGTCTGGAGGGGACAGATTGAATATTTTGGAGGCAAAATGGGGAACTGAGTAGTGGAGAGATGGGGAACATTTTGGAGGCAACACTTGACAAACTCTCTGGGGTGGAGAACGACCACATTGAGGGAAAAATGAGGTGATGAGCAGTGGGCACGTAGGGAAGGTCATGGGGGTAAATCTTGAGAAAAGCCCCGTGGTATTCAAGAAATCCTTGGAAGCAGGACTGAGGAATTCAGTGGTGGAAAAATAGGGGAATTTTGCGGGGGTAAAACTTTAAAAGATCTAAGAGTTGAGAGTGTGTGTTTTTAGGTAGAAAGGATGTCTTGTTGAAGTTGGGCGTCTGGATTGTGGCATTTATGGATCCAGAAAGTAGAAGATAAAGGAGACTCCCAAAGCCTCGGTAGCTGTGTTAAGAAATCCGTCCCAGGGAAGAAAGGTACCTAAACCTCCTAGAAGTAGGGACTAATTAGCATGGGAAGGGGAAAACCCACCCCCAGTGGGAGAGAGCACGCCGGGTAAGGGAAGAGAAGGATGCCCTTAAGAAGAAGTAGGGAAGGTGAATTTCTCGGCTTGCTGAAATGTATCCAAAAGTTTGGAATCTGGGTCTGTGTGGAGGCCGGGATTTTCTCAGCCATATGCAGAGCCCAGCACTAGGAATAAAGGAATTCCAGGCTTTACAACGCCAAAAATGCAGTACCAGAGAGTTCTGTTATCCCGAGGACTTGGGGGATACTTGGCAAAAATTTCCGGGGGCCCAGGCTGGACCGAGCTTTTAACGCTCCCCGGATTCACGGGATCGGGGATTCCAGCGTGCCCTGCACGGGTTTTTTCAGGGAAGTCCCAAATCCTTCGTGTGAGCACGAAGCAGAATCCCCTGGGAGCTGTGAAGGCAACAGGATATTTCTTGGGAATTTTGAAGGATTGGGTGAGTCCTCAGTGTTAGGTTGGAATGAACGCAAATTGTCCGGGAGTTGCTGGTTTGGGGATGGCCGGGTCTGGGTTTGGATTTGTGGGCACCGAGTGTTCCTTGTGTCAGCTTTAGGTCTTCTGGATTGGTGGGAATTGTCAGAGAAAAGAGAAGGCAATTGAAATGCGGAGCTCCATTCCCGGAGAAATGGTCAGGATGGGAGCGGGAAGGCTGTGGAGCTGCTGGGAGCTCCTGGAGAACGAAAGGATCTGAGGCCTGGAGGCAAAAGCTGTGGAACAAAGCCTGAAAAGGGTGTGGGGTGGGGCGGGAGGGGGAGGAGGGCACCGTGGTGGGGGGAAAGAGGGAAAGGATCCCTGCTCCGGGAATCCAGCAGGGACCAGGAGAGGATCATTTTCCATCCACTGCTCTCAGTGGAATCCTAATAAGGACGGTGGAAGGGAAGTGATTCGTTTGTTCTTAGGTTTGGAATGAAAGGTGCTCTTGCAGAGGGGACTATTGACCTGTTAAAATTCTGTTGGATACAGGAAAAGAGGGAGGAAGCAAGCAGCTGGGGAATGAAGGGGTGGATTTTTTGGTGGATACAGGGAAAGACACGGGAAGGGGCTCTCAAGTAAAATACACCTCACGGGCAGCACCAGGAGAAGCCTCAAGTGCCCTTTTTTTCCAAGCTCTGACATTCCAGAGGAGTAAGCAGTGGTCAGCCCATCACTTTCTGTATTCCTTGGATGCCCAGTGCTTTGTTGGGAAGAGATAATATTTGGAAAGGAACGAATCCGGGGATGTAATTTCCTGATAGTAAAGCCCCAGAGAGCCTGGTTTTGATATCCTTCCAGCACCCAAACGCAGCAGAGGGAATCCTGGCGGAGCTGGAAAACGCTGTCGCTCCGTCGGTGGAATTCCTGGGAACTGGAAAGCAGCAGAAGCAGCAAGAACAGAGTTGGAAGCAGGCTCCAGCCGGGTAAGGCAGACACCAAATCCTTTGGAACTGGGCAGGGGTGGGAAGAATGAATTCTTACATTTGTAGCCCAGGGATTCCTGAGCAGGATCCCGGCAGGGAAGACTGCAGGGATCAGGCTGGGGCCTGATCGCAGCTGGGGGCAGCGAGCCTTGGAATTGGCTGAAGGGAAGAAAGAGGGATCCTTTGAGCACAAGGATCAGGTGTCAAATGCGGAGATGGCATCAGACAATTCCTCGGGAGGGTTTAGTTCCTGGGCCAAATCGATCTCCTGCCTTGTGAAGGAGCTCAGAGAGCTGGGAAGAGCCCAAGCAACGCAGGGAATGCACCGGCAGATAAAAGTGCCGGGGAACGGTGGGGAAAAGCATCCGAACAGGGGGCCTCGTTTTGTACAGGGACGGTACAAAAAATTGTCCGAAAGAATAGGAATGGAATGGGATTTTACGTATTCCTCGGAGGCCGCAATCCAGTGGGAAGGCTGAGAGAAAGAAACAAGGCCTAAAAAGGCAGATGAGCCAAATCTGCCCAAAGCCTCCAATGGCCACATTCCCTGGCATTGCTGAGGACTTCAGCCAAGCTCCAAGCAAAAGGTGAGCCCCTGATTTTGGTGCCAAGGGAAACTCCAAGTTAAGAATGATCCAAATATGAAGCGCTTCTCACAAAACTCAGCTTTGCAAACCTTTCTTTGGGCTAAAAAAGAAAAGATGGGAATGCCCTTGGCAGAAAAGCAGCTGTGAGGCACAGCAGGCTTCAAATGCCTGTCAGCAGGAGCTCCAGGAGAAACGGCTGCTGGCTCCGGGCATCCTGGGCTTTCCAGGCAGGTTTTGTAGCGGATTGCAAGGCAGTTTTCCTGCCTCTGGGGGGTGGCACCTGCATCCCGCTGGAAAGGGAAAATGTGGAGAGAGGGGCAAGCGGGAAGACGGTTGCTGATGTGTGTCCTTGGATCGCAGTTCCTCCCGGTGAGTCTGTGCTGCTGGAAGTTTGAAGGAGATCAGTCCTGGAGTACGTGTGGGTTCACCTGTGGGGTTTGGGAGCGACGCTGGCCATGAAATTCCAGGGATGTTCCCTTTGCTGGAGTGAGAAGCAGTGGAAGCACTTTGCTGTCTGCTTCTTCATCGCCTTCACCTCGGTCCCCTGGGGCTCCAGGTAATCCCCTCTCACCTTTGCTTTTCCAAGGGTCTCTAAATGAGGGCTTGAGCTTTGGTGTAGCTCCCTTTACAGGGAAGATCTGTTCCAGGAAAGGTCTCCTGGTCTGGACTGATGGCGTTGCAGGAAGAGCAGGAAACCCCGCAGCTCCTGTGGCTCCCTCATCCGATTTGCCTGCAGGCAGCAGCAAGGATCATTCCCAAGTGTCATCCCCTGGCTCCGTGACTCGGTGAGGTTGTGTTCCCCCAAAGGCCAGGGGCCGCTTTGTTTTGCAGCTCACGAAAGTCCAGCTCGGTGGTGCTGGGTTTGGTTTTTGTGTGTAATGAAGGCACTAAAAAATTCCCCTCCTTCCCTGGCACAGCCCTGGAGTGGGAGCAGATTCCCCTTATCCCGCAGTTATCCCGCTCCTGCCCTGGATCCCTGCGGTGCCGTGTGTTCTCCAAGCTCACAGCACTGCTGGCTCTAAACAAGAGAAACAATCCCTGTTCCTTCTCTTCTCCGTCCTTGATGTTCCCAGGCCCTGCATCTCCCTGGCTCTTCCCTGTGGGAGTCTTCATCTCCATCCCACCTTATCCCGATCAGGTAAGGGTCTGAGACGTGTTTAGCAGCAAATGCATTCCTGTGAAGAAAGCCAAGAGCAAAGAGCATCCAGATGCAGAGAAGTCTTTAGAAAAGCTTTGCAGACGTGCAAATGAGGGATGTGTCTTCCTGCATCTCCTGTTGTTTTTCTCTGTCACGTTTTGGAAGGGTTTCTCTCAGTGATTTCCTGCAGTCCAGGTGCGTCCCTTCTTTTGTCCAAATCCAGTGCCAGAGGATCGAACAAGTGACGAGTGGGGCCTGGGATGAAAACGGTTCTCCTAAAATGAGGGAAACAATGCTAGAAGAGAAATGAGCATCCTTTTAATGCCTGGAATAAAAATGCTGGAAAAGGGCACTTTTTATTTGATATGGTGTCATTCTCCTTTTTTTTTCCATAGCTAAAACTCCACGGTGAGCAATCAGAGCAGAAATAGGAAATGCAGGAGTCTTGGATTCCACAGTGGGATTAACTTCCCTTTTCTGCTCTCTTTCAGGACAGGAAAAACCACTGAACTCGCCCCATCTTTGGGACCAAGAGCTTTGGTGTTGGAGTAGGCAAAGCCAGCTAGGGCCCCCCTTGTCCTGCCCATGGTGTGGGTCAGGGACAGGCTCCTCTTCTCCTCTGCGCTGGGATGAACTGCCTAGGGAATGCTATTTCTGACAGCCCGGTCCTAGCCCCGGCTACTGGAAATGGGCAGAGGTGAAGAGGCAAGTGCCAGAGTTGCTTGGGGATGATGGAATTGTGGTGTCTGGCTGTGCCCAGAGGGGCAGGTTGGGCATTTCTGTGTGTCTGAGGACCGGTTTGGGTGCTGGGGAGCCCGGGGAGCCGAGCTCTCAGTGCATTCCCAGCTCACCCGGGGGTGGGAGCTGGTGCAGGGCTGGGTGACAGCCTCTGGTCGGGCTCGGGGCAGGCCCTGGCCCCGGCACAGACACGCTGGGGTGGTTTGGGGACGCTTGGGGAGCCGTGGGAGGAAAATGAGGGATGGTGCTGGGCAGAGCGATCGGCCTGTGCTCGTGTCAGCGCAGCCGTGCAGGGCACTGGGATCTGGGTAAAGCACCGGCTCTCCTGGTGTTCAGGGAAGCAAGGTCTGTATTTATCCATACATATTTATCCCTACATATTTATCCCTATATTTATCCATGGATTATCCATATATGTTTATCCATATACATTTATCCATATTTTTATCCACGTATGTACCCATGAATTTATCCCTATATTTACCCATGTATTTCCCCAGGTATTTTATGAACACTCAAGTGCCATATCCATGTATTTTATGAGCACTTCCAGGGTTGGTGACTCCACCACTGCCCTGGGCAGCTGTTCCAGCGCTGGACAACCCTTCCCATGCTGGGCCAGGAGATGGATTCTGGAAATGCAGACTCTGAGGAGCTGGGGATTAAGGCAGCATTGGATTCCTTTATTCTCCCAGAAGGATAAAGGAGATTTATCCCCAGACGAACCAGAGGTGATCACACTGAGGTCATTAGTGGGATTTCTTCCTTACTCCCACAAATACCCACTGGGGTGACAGAGTTCCCTACAAGGGCGGTGTTGGAAGGAGCTGCTGGAATGTTTTGCTGTTTATTGGGATCCACAGGATGTTTGGTGTCTCTCAGAGCTGTTCCAGGCTTTCCACAGACCCAAACGCTCCTCACACTTCTCCTCAGAGTAGAGAGGTTTCCCAGAGTGCTGGTTTTTAATTTCAGATGCTGGGATAACGACACGGCTTCAGGAGGCAGGAGACTCATTGTGCTGTGCCTCAGTCCAGGCAGGGACAACCCCCAGCTAATAAAAACCTCTTTAAAGCACAAAAAGTCCCATTAAACTGATATTATAAAGGCTGCAAATTGAAGCAGGCCTCAATCAGAAAGCAGCAGAATTTAATTCCCCCCCCTTGCCCATTTGCATGATGATCTCCTTCCTAATTGCCCATCTACGCTTTTCCCACAGAAGTGCTGTCCCGAGGTTGGAGATGGTTCCAGCTTTATGGAGCTTTGATCTTTATCTGGTTTTACTTTTTACAGAGCACAGAACCCGAGAGTGGCAGCTGCTTTCCTCTTGTTCCTCCTGTGGCAGTGAACTGCTCTTCCCGAGGACGGCTGCAGGAATTCTCAGGCAGCAGAACGTATGGAATGCCAGGCACGCTACAGAATTCCAGTGGGAGCAGCAGGAACTTCTGTTCTTTACTGGCAGGGCTGTGCCATGAAGGGGAGCTCGGAGATATTGGTCAGCTCAGGGAATGAGCCTGGCTTATGGTAAGGAAATTCACTGTGCAGTTACTTCGGGCCCTTCTCCTTCTCCTCCTTCTCCTCCTTCTCCTCCTTCTCCTCCTTCTCCTCCTTCTCCTCCTTCTCCTCCTTCTCCTCCTTCTCCTCCTTCTCCTCCTTCTCCTCCTTCTCCTCCTTCTCCTCCTTCTCCTCCTTCTCCTCCTTCTCCTCCTTCTCCTCCTTCTCCTCCTTCTCCTCCTTCTCCTCCTTCTCCTCCTTCTCCTTCTCCCTCTCTTCCCAACACCAGTTCCAGACCTCAGTATAATCCATGTTCCCACAGCCTGACCTTGCAGTTTTCCCAGTTTAGCAGCCCCAGCCACACTTGCAGCCTCTCTGTCTGGACTTTGTCTTGCTGAAATCTCCCTTTGTTGATCCTTTGCTGCCTCACCTTTTATCCAGCAATAACGTGCAGTGGGTGGAAGCTTCTCAGAATTCCCTCCCTGTTCCACTGGAAACATTCCCAAGTGGAAGCAGCTGCACTGCCCATCAGCACTTGCCTGCTTTTAGGGGTGGTTGAGGCATGAAGGATGCAACAAATGGAGTTGGCTCCAAGGGGATGAAATGCTCCCCCTGAGGCTGCTCAGAGAGCTGGAGCTGAGGAATCCGGGTGGGAATCACTGCAGGAAAAAGGAAGGAAAAGAGAGCAGAGGAGCAGGGATGCAATTCCAACCTCTCCAAGGACTGGGATGGGCACATTCACCAACACCATTTAATCTAGACACGATTTCTTCTTTGCCTCTGGCTGCCAGGAGCAGCATGAGCAGTTTAATGAGTTTAAATAGTGAATAGTTTAATTAGCTGGAAGAGACTGGATCAATAGCTGCTTAAACAAACAACTGGATCCCTGTTTCCAAGCTTGGATGTAGTTTTGGAAGGTTCCTGGCAGTTTGGCAGGGATTAGTGATGCTGAGAATGTGCTTTTTTGTGGGTTTGGGGCTTTTACTCCTGTTCACGTGGCTGCTCTTTTTCTTGTTGAGTGGAAAACAGGAGGGAAAGAGCAACGATGGAAGGAATTCCACTCTTGCTGCTTGAAGGGATGGATCAGGAAGGGAACAGGCTGCAGGGAATTTGGAGTGCAAACTGAGATCTCTCCGATATTTTCGGCTCAGTCAGTCCATCAGTGCTTGGTGGCTGTTTAGGCCACGTGCAAGGTGAATGATGGTGCACATGGCAGAGCTGCTGGTGGCTCCTTCCCCTGCCCGGCTGTCAGTCGCCCTGCAGGGTGCTGGAGCAGCGTGCCAGAGGCCGTGGATCCTATGGATCCCATGGATCCCAGGGGCGTGATCAGGAGCCTGGGCCTGCTGGCCACTCCTTGCTCTCTCTTACCCTGATTTTTCAGCTCTGCAGCGAATCCAGCTTGAGTTTTTCAACCCCCTAGAAAACCCAGGGACCTTTCATGTCTGTTCTCAGATCTGGGATTTAAATCCAGCCCTTATCAAAGCACCCCGTGACCAGGCAGGCCCTGAATCCCAGCAGGGATCTGATAAAGAGGGACCTGACATCCTAAAGAAACCCTTTGAAATCCTGCTGGGATTGATTTGTATCCATAATGGAGCCCCGAGCTCTCTGCCAGGGAGAGATGAAGCTGCTCCCTTGCTTTATTATCCTCAGGCCCTTCCCAGCTTTGAGGGAAATTCAGTCCCTCTTCAAGCCCCAAAATCATGGAAAAGCTCCTTTGTATCCTCTCCACAGCCCCTACGTGGATTAATCAACTTTTTATTTGATATGGTGTCATTCTCCTTTTTTTTCCATGGCTAAAACTCCACGGTGAGCAATCAGAGCAGAAATAGGAAATGCAGGAGTCTTGGATTCCACAGTGGGATTAACTTCCCTTTTCTGCTCTCTTTCAGGACAGGAAAAACCACTGAACTCGCCCCATCTTTGGGACCAAGAGCTTTGGTGCTGGAGTAGGCAAAGCCAGCTAGGGCCCCCCTTGTCCTGCCCATGGTGTGGGTCAGGGACAGGCTCCTCTTCTCCTCTGCGCTGGGATGAACTGCCTAGGGAATGCTATTTCTGACAGCCCGGTCCCAGCCCCGGCTACTGGAAATGGGCGGAGGTGAAGAGGCAAGTGCCAGAGTTGCTTGGGGATGATGGAATTGTGGTGTTTGGCTGTGCCCAGAGGGGCAGGTTGGGCATTTCTGTGTGTCTGAGGACCGGTTTGGGTGCTGGGGAGCCCGGGGAGCCGAGCTCTCAGTGCATTCCCAGCTCACCCGGGGGTGGGAGCTGGTGCAGGGCTGGGTGACAGCCTCTGGTCGGGCTCGGGGCAGGCCCTGGCCCCGGCACAGACACGCTGGGGTGGTTTGGGGCCGCTTGGGGAGCAATGGGAAGAAAATGAGGGATGGTGCTGGGCGGAGCGATCGGCCTGCGCTCGTGTCAGCGCAGCCGTGCAGGGCACTGGGATCTGGGTAAAGCACCGGCTCTCCTGGTGTTCAGGGATGCAAGGTCTGAGGGACCGGATTTACTTGGGGTTTTCCAGGACAGCAGGAAGAAGAGGAAATGTGGTGCCAGAGGTGCGTCCCATCAGGTTGCAGTTCCCTCTTTCCCATTTCCATTTCCTCCTCAGTGCGGGTGTCCCCTGCAGCCCATGAGCACGGGGCCGGTGACAACTCCCTGTCTGTAGAGAGATTCCTTATGGAACAAGGGCAGATGACACTTGTGTGAGGCTTACGACTGTTAGAATTAGACCGGGATGGGTTTAAGGAAAACTAGAATCGTGTGTTAATCTTACTGGTCAATGAACAAATAGAATCCACACTTCTATAAGAAAAAATAGAGTGTATGGAGCATATAGAAGAAGCTGTTTTTGCCTGCTGCTGCTGCTTGGCTGTATCATGTAACCCCATTCGAACTCTGCCTTCAAGACAGCTGTGAGACCGTGAAATAAAGAACTCAGCAGAACAGCAGCCTCCTCTGCTCTTTCACCCTGGTCCGAGAAGGAGGGGTACCCTGTCAAAGGCTCAACACTTGCCTTTCTGACTTTGTTTCTAAATTTCTACCTTTCTAATTTTGTTTGTTTCTAATTTTTTTGTTTGTTTGTTTCTAACTTTGTTTGTTTTCAACTTTCTCCCTTTAGAAATTTGTTTGTTTCTTGTATTTTACCTCTTTGTTTGTTTCTAAATTTCTGCCGTTGTAACTTTGTTTCTAACTTTCTACTTTTAAAATTTCATTTGTTTTTAACTTTTTACCATTCCTCCCAGCGAGGGCTGTGTGCAGAATACTAAAACCTGTTAAGTTCTTCACTTTTACGTCTATAGGCAAATGCTACTGATTTAGATGTAAATTCATTTTGAAATGAGCCAGCCCTCTCTGTCTACTCTGTCGCATACAGCAATATAAGAAGCTGGGAATAGAGATCCGCAGGTTTTGAGAATAAGGAGCCGGCGTTTTTCTGTAGGAAGGAAAGCAGCAAGCGCCTGGCCGCAGGAGCCGAGACGCTCGGGCTGCAGGAGCTGCAGAGCGCCCGGAGCCGGCTTTTCCCTGTGCTCTGTGCCTGCCCCCGGGCTGAGCTGGGCGGCGCTGCTGCCGCCCGGTGCCGGCTGAGCCGAGAGGGCGGCGGCCTCGGTGGCTGCCGAGCGTGGCAAGGAGCGGGAGCGAGCGGGGCCGGGTCTGTCAGCGGAGGGGAGGGTCCCGAGAGCGGCCCCGGTGCGGCCCCGGTGCGCGGGGCGGGCCCGGCCCGGGAGAGAGGGGCGGGGCCCCGAGCGATGGAGCCGCCCCCGTGCCGGGCAGGGCGGGCCCCGGGGCCGGGCGGGGCCGGGGCTCTGGGGCGGGGCCGAGCGGGGCCGGGGCCGGGGGCGGCTTCAGGGGCGGGGCCGGGCCCGGCTCAGGTGCGCGGGGCGGGGTCCGCACAGGTGCGCGGGGTCCCAGGGCGGCTGCGCAGGGCGGGGCCGAGGTGATTTAAGCCCCCGAAATCGCCCCTGCCGCCATTTGCTCCCTCAGAGCTCGGGGAGGCTGCGGCCGGGCCGGGCTCCCCCGGCGTGGCCCGGGAGAGGCCCCCGCTCCCCCTCTTTCTTCCCCATCTTTCTTCCCCCTGTTTCTCCTGCCCTTATCCTCCTCCTTCTTCCCCCGCTTATCACCTCTTTCCTACCCCCCCCAGTTTCTTTCTCTCTCCCCCACACCCTCCCTGTCTCTCCCAGCCCCCTGCCTGCCCTCTCCCCAGCGCCCCCCCACCCTCTCTCCCTGCTCCCCTGTGCATCCCCGACCCCCCCCGCCTCCTTTCTCCCCCACCCCTCCTTTCTCCCCTCTCCGTACCCCGTTCCCCAACCCGACTCCCCTCTCTTCCTCCTCCTCTGACCATCATCCCTCCCCCTCACCCGACCTTTCCCTTCCCCCCTCGTTCTCCCCAACCCACCCCGACTCCTCTCCCTACCCCATCTCATCCCTCCCCGTTCCCTCTTTCCCCCGCAGCCGCGGGGCTCGGGGCGCCGGAGAATAAAGCCCAGAGGGCCGGAGCCCGGCGCCCCTGCCCTCGCTGGAGCCTCGCACGGGGGACCCGCTCGGCGGGTCCCCCGTGCAGTACAAAAACAGCGCCGGGGCTCCGGCTTTGCACACATCACACTGGGGATCCCCTCCTCAGGAGGGGTTCCCGGGGGGGGTGGTGGGTTTTGGGGAGGGTGGTGGGTTGGGGTGGGCCCCCTCCTCAGGAGGGGTTCCCGGGGGGGTGGTGGGTTTCGGGGAGGGGGGTGGGTTGGGGTGGGCCCCCTCCTTAGGAGGGGGTCCCGGGGGGGTGGGTGGGATGGGCCCCCTCCGGAGGAGGGGGTCCCGGGGGGGTGGGTGGGATGGGCCCCCTCCGGAGGAGGGGGTCCCGGGAGGGGGTCAGGGTGGGCCCCCTCCGGAGGAGGGGGTCCGGGGGAGGGGGGTGGGGCGGAGGGGGGACTTTCCCCCCCTCCAGTCCCCGCCCCCTCTCCCGGACCCCCTCCTCCGGACGGGGCTCACCCCAGCCCCCTCCTCCGGACCGGGGCCCCGGGGGGAGGGAGGGGCTGTTGGTTTGGCCTGTGGTCTCTATGTCTGTTCATGCCACAGAGTGACGTGACCCCCCCCCTCTGCTTCCCCCCCCACCCCCCTCCCCGAGGCCCCGGTCCGGAGGAGGGGGTCCCGGGGAGGGGGCTGGGGTGAGCCCCGTCCGGAGGAGGGGGTCCGGGAGAGGGGGCGGGGACTGGAGGGGGGGAAAGTCCCCCCTCCGCCCCACCCCCCTCCCCCGGACCCCCTCCTCCGGAGGGGGCCCACCCTGACCCCCTCCCGGGACCCCCTCCTCCGGAGGGGGCCCATCCCACCCACCCCCCCGGGACCCCCTCCTAAGGAGGGGGCCCACCCCAACCCACCACCCTCCCTGAAACCCACCCACCCCCCCGGGAACCCCTCCTGAGGAGGGGGCCCACCCCAACCCACCACCCTCCCCGAAACCCACCACCCCCCCGGGAACCCCTCCTGAGGAGGGGATCCCCAGTGTGATGTGTGGAAAGCCGGAGCCCCGGCGCTGTTTTTGTACTGCACGGGGGACCCGCCGAGCGGGCCCGGCCCGTGTGGGGCTCCAGCGAGGGCAGGGGCGCCGGGCTCCGGCCCTCTGGGCTTTATTCTCCGGCGCCCCGAGCCCCGCGGCTGCGGGGGAAAGACGGGACAGAGGATGGGAATAAGGGAGCAGAGGGGGTCAAAGAAGGAGCGCAGGTGGGGGGTTCGGGGTGTGCAGGGAGAGGTGGGATGGGGGGACAGGAAAGGAGGCGGGGGGAAGACGAGGACGGAGCACAAGTGGGGGGTCAAGGTGCAGAGGGGAAACGAGGGAAGAGGAACACGGGGAGGTGGAGGGGGAAGGAAAGGTGGGAGACGGAGGGGGAGGATTGAGGGCAGGTGGGGGGAACTGGGAGGGGAAGGGGAGCAGGGTGAGGGGGCAGGGGGGACCCGGGATGGGGGCGAAGGAACGGTGGAGAAGGGGAGAGAGGGTGGAGGGGTAGGGCAGGGTTGGGGTGTGTAGGGGGACAGGGAGGGGGGATGGGGGGGACCGGGCCGGGGGGGGAGGGAGGGGAGGGCTAGGGGGGAGAGGGGGGGGGGGTAGGGGGGGGGGTGTAGGGGGTGGGGGAGGGGAGGCAGAGGGAGGAGAACGGAGAAGGGTTAGAAGAAGACAAACTAACACAAATATAAAGGAAAAGAACTACAGAGACATAGAAATATGGAAATACAGAGATCTAGAGCCCGGTCGGCCACAACCGTTCCCACCGAGCGCCGAGGGAGCAAATGGCGGCGGCGCCGATTCCCGAGGCTTAAATCCCCTCGGCCCCGCCCCGCGCAGCCGCTCTGGGGCCCCGCGCACCTGTGCGGACCCCGCCCTTCACACCTGTGCCGGGCCCGCCCCGCCCCGCCCGCGCCCGTAAATGCCGGCGGATCCGCGCCCGCTCCGCTTTGTGCGGTGGATGCTCATCCTGCTCCTCCCGGGCTGTGGCGGGACCGTCGTTCGGAGCGCTGTGCGGAGCCCGGCACCGGGGGCTGCTCCCGGCGCTGCGCCGAGCCCGAGGCGCTGAGGTGGGAACGGGACCCGGGCCCTGGGATTCGGGGCTGGGTCCTGTCGGTGTCTGCTGGGGGTCCCGGGCCGAGCCGCTTGTCTCTCGGCGGGCGGGGTGCGGCTGCCGGGCTCGGAGAACTGAGGTGGGATGGGGGATGGCATTAGGCATCGGGATCGCCGCGGCTGGCAAGTGCCGCTCCGGGATTGGCGCTGGCGCCGAGCACGGCGCTGCCACTCCGGCTGCGGCCAGCGCGGGGCTGGGCTCCCGCCGGAGCTCCGGCTACGCTCCCGCTGCGGCCGTGGGGAGCCGGGGCCGTGCCGGTGCCGGGCCCGCCGGGAGGGCGGCGCTTCCCCGCAGCAGGCGCTGGATCGCGCCTGGAAGCGGCCGGGCCGCGGGGACCGCCCGTGCCCGCCCCGGCACCCCCCGAGGCCGCCGCTCCCTCAGCGCCGCCCGCCCTGTGGGGCGCCCCCTGGCGCAACCGGAGCGCCGGCGCTCCCGGCCCGGCCCCGCCCGCAGCCCCCGCGGGGACGCGGAGCTCCCCCAGCCCCGGCACTGCTGAGGCCGCCGCACCCCCTGCGCACGGCAGCGCCCGCCTCCCCCTGCCCCGGGCCGCTCCCCCGGGGGCCTCCCGCCCGCCGCGGCCCCGCCCAACCAGCGCGCCTGCAGCGGGACGAGCCGCTCCCCCGGCCCGGCCGCTGGCGCCGAGTCCGCTGCTGCCGCTCCTGCTCTGACTGCGCCCGCTGCGGGACCGGGGCCTCGCCGGGGCTCGCTGCTGCTTGAGCCGCTCATCCCACAACTGCCGCTTGAGACCTGATGCTCTCCTTCCTCCCCCCTGCTTTCTCTGCGGCTTGCACGCTCCACTGCAAAAACCTCTGGCTTTAAAAGGCCAGGGAAAAATGTTTCTTCTTTATTTCCAGAGCACAGGAGATCTTGAGTGGCAATGGCTACACAAGGACCACCAAGTCGAACCCTTATGTGAATGGCTCCTCTGGCCACTGAACCCACACCTGGGCACTCTCAGCAGCCTGCTCCAGCCAAGCCAATCTCAGCTCCTGGCAATGTCCTGCCTGGGATAGGAATGCCAAGTGCCAGCAAGGTCATTCCTATGCAAATACAACTCTTTCTTTTATGCTAATGCTGCTTGCCACACCAGCCCCTGTAATTGCCATAGGGCAGAGCTCCATGGCCAGCACCTGATCATGCAACAACACAGGTGAGCAGTTGTGTGACAGCACTGAACTCTTCCCATAACCCTGATTTCCTGCCCTTTCCAGGATTTACCCAACAGCTGTAAAGGTGCTTGTTCCATGGCCCTTTCCAGGGAGAAATGAGCAAGGCAAGTCCTGAGGGTTCACTTGCTCCATGGCCAAAGCTCTTCTGGAGAGGGTCAGGGCTGCTCCTGCCTGCAGAGGGGCCTTTCCCACAGGTGAGTGTTCACAGCCCAAAATCCCAGGGGCTGCTGAGGCCGGGCCAGCTTTTGTGGCCCAGAGCTGCACAGAGCTCTCAGCAACTCCTGCTCACTGCCAGGAGTGTTCCTTGGTGCTCCTTCCGTGTGTCCCAGCTGGCAGGGAATGGGGGGAAGGAGAAGGCCCAGGAAGGGAAGCAGCAGCTCTTGTGCTTTGGATTTGCAGAGAGGAGCTGTGCCTGCAGTGTCCTGCCCGTGGCACGCAGTGTGCCAAACACACATCCCTGGAACGGGCACTGGGCTGCCCGGGCAGCGCTGGGATGGACATGGATAAAGGGCTGCCCGCGGCCCCTCGGCCAGGGGCTGCTCTGAACAGGCACCCAGAGATGCTTCAGTCCCGACAGACCCCACTGACACCCCAAAAATGCCCCAAGGAACAGCTGGCACTGGGCAATGTCAGAATGGGCTGTTTGCAGAGGGGCTCAGACAGCAATTCCCAGTGCTGACCTCCCACACACCTGCCAGCTATGTCCCAGCCACCCAAAATGCCTTCCCTTCCAGCCTGAGGCCATCATCCCTCAGCAGTGTTAAAGCCAAGGCAAGCTTCGCCCACAGCAATGAAATGCCAAGCAATGCCCTCAGAGATGCCTTCAAATGAAAGGTCAGAGTCAGAGAAATCTCTTTGGATTGAGTTGGGAGTTTTTGGGGAGCCAGCTGGAACTGCACAACTGATGGAAAGCTTTCCCAGGTGGCTCCCACTGCAGGTGCCCTGAAGGCAGGGATGTGCATCCCTTTCCTGAGGGAAAAGAACTTGCAGAGGCCACTCCTGAGGCTCTGGAATGAAATCAGCTCCTGCAGGGAGAGAAGTCCTCCCGTGGGCACAGGGGCTGCCTCAGCACGGGCTGGGAGCGTGTCCAGCCAGCGCCTGTTCCTGCTTTCAAATATCACCTGGAGCCCCAGCTCGGGGGGTGCAGGCAGCTGAATTCCAGGGAACTCTGTCAGGTGCCCCCAGGGACATTGGGGGGGGGGGGGCTGGGGGATGAGGGTTACAAACAGCAAATTCTATGGAACATGAAGCTGTCCTTGCCCTGACCCTGCTGAGCTTCCCTGGAAGCTCTGCTGGGTCCTGCCACAGCTGGTGTTAAATAGGCAGCTCTGCATGGGAATATCCATGCTCCAGGAGGCGCTGGGAGGCTATGCCAGTGGCAATTCAGCAGGGAATTCAGGGCTTTGGGTAGAATTCATCTGAACTAGCAAAGCCAACCCCCAAATCTGCGCACCACCCAGGGAACAATCTTTGTGCTGCCCTGGCAGCCAAAGCCCCTGGGCTGGGAAATGTCAGCAGGCAAATGGATGGAATGATCTAAATGCCAGCATCCCCCAAAGGGACAATGCCATCACCTCCCTTTGCTCCCCAAGTGTCCACTGTGTTCCCCACAGGTGCCCTGGGGATGCCAGGGAGGTGCCTTTGCCCACAGTGCCTTTCTCCTGCCCCTCTCCAGCCTGAGGCCTCTTCTCCCTTCCCTGCCAGCTGCTGCCAAGGAAGGAAGACACAGTGAGTGCTGAGTTGACCTCCAAATAGTCCTTCCCTCACCTTGAGATGACCTGAGATTTTACCCCCAAAATGTCCCCATCTGCCTCCTTCTGAGTTCCTCATTTTTTACAAGGAAGCATTCTTTCTCTGCTCTGGAGATTACCACAAGATTTGCCCCCAAAACTTTCCCCACCTGTCCACTACCTCTTTCCTCATTTCCACCTCAATCTTTTCATTCTTTGCCCTACAGATGCTTTCAATTTTTACCCCTCTGAACTTCCCTACCTGTCCATAAGTGATTACCTCAGTTTACCCCATCAAGTGCATTCTCTCTGCTACAGATCACCTCAGATTTTACCTCCAACATTTTCTGCACATCTCCACCACTGACTGAGTACTTTATTTTTACCTCCAAATACTCATTTTCTACCATGGAGATTCCCTCAAGTTTTACCTGCCAGATTTACCCACCTGTCCACAGCAATTCCCTCAGTTTACCTCAGGATGCTCCTGCTCTCTCCTAGAGATGACCTCACATTTTACCCCCTCAGTTTTCCCTACCTGCCCAGTTCTGATCACCTCCTTTTTACCTCAAAACATGAGTTCTTTCTTCTACTGATGAACTCGGATTTTATTACCAAAATGTCTATTTTGTCCCCTGTACACTGACTAGATTTTAAAACCCAAACCACGCAGGTTATGTCTGTCTTACCCCCAAAATGTTCATTCTGTCCCCTACAAATTAGGTCAGATTTTTTCTCAAAACCACTTATGGTTCCTACATAATTACCTCAGGGTTTGCCCCCCACATTCTACCTCATCTTGACTACTGATCACCTCATTGCTTCCTCAATATGTTCATTCTTTGCCCTACAGATCTTCCCAAGTTTTACACCCCAAATTTCCTTGCCTAGCCCCAGTGATTGCCTCAGTTCATGTCAGTGGTCACACTCTCCCTAGAGATTACCTCAAGTTTAACCCCCAAAATTTTCCTGAACTGTCCACAACTTATTACCTCATTTTTACCAAAAAAGATTCATTCTCAACCTTTAGATCATTTCAAGTTTGACCCCCCAAAATTCCCCTACCTGTCCACTACTGATTCCCTCATTCTTCCTTCAATATTTATTTCCTTTCTACCATGTAGCTTCTATCAAGATTTACCCCCAAAGTTTTCCATCTGTCTACTACTGCTTACCTCATTTTTACCTCAAAATGTTCTTTCTACAGCTTATTTAATATTATTTTTACACAAGTTTCCCTATCTGCCCACAACTGATTCCCTCATGTTACCTCAGTGTGTTCATGCTCTCCCCTAGAGATTAGCTCAGATTTAGCCCCCAAATTTTCCCCACATGCTCAGTACTCATCACCTCCTTTTTCCCTCCAAGTGTTCATTCTCTGCTCTTGAGACTTTGTCAAGTTTGGCCTCCAAAATTTTCCTTCTTTGTCTATTACTGAGTACCTCATTTTTGCTCCAAAATATTCATTCTGTCCCCTACAGATTACATCAAGTTTTACCCCCCAGTTTTTCCTTCCTGTACAATATTAACTCTTTTCTGCCCCAAAAATGTGCATTCTCTCCCCTAAACATCACCTCAGCTTTTCCCTCAAAAATGCCACCTTGCTCTGCTTGACATCCCCTCCCATTTTCCTACACAAACAATTCTTGTGTCCCCTCTCAGTCACCCCAGGTTTTCAGCTGAAAATGTCTCCTCTGTCCCCTCAAAGTCATCCCAGGTTTTCCCAGTGAGGAGCTGCAAGGAATTCAGGCAGGGCCAATGACACCAGGGAACAGCTGTAAATTCAGAGGCAGAGAGAGAAGATCTACCAGGAAAGGGGAAAGGTTCAGAAAACATTTCTGCAATTAATTAATAATTATTTCCAGTTCCCCACTGAGAAGAACACAACCTCACAGCTGTTAAGGCCTGACAGTTCCCTGCAGGGAGAGCTCAGCCCATGTGCCCAGAGGCAATCGCAGCATCTGCAAGAAAGAAAAAAGCAGCAAAAGGTGATTGCTTCTCTTTCAAAGTTATTTCAAGTGCTCACACCCAAACCCACCTTTGCTCTTGATTCTGGCCGGGTGCATGGTGAGCAGTGGGCACAGGTCATGTCATCCATGCTGGTGTGAGTGATGCTTTCTGGGGGAAAGCAGCTGATCTCCAAAGTTCCCTTCCTGCCCCGTGCCTGATCTGCACAGGAGAAAACCTCTTCCAGGAAGGGACTGTGCTCCCTCTAATGCCATTTGCCCAGTCTGTTCCATGGGGATACTGCCAGCCTGGGGCAGCAAAGGCACACGCAGCTCTCAGCACTCCCTGCTCCAAGCACAGCTCTGGGCTCCTTTGCACACTGCCTCTGCCCTGGGGTTTTCTCCAGGAGAAGCCAAGGAATTGCTCCTGGAAGGGTGCAGATTAAGTTATCCCAAAGGGAAGCAAAGAGTAAGTACTCCAGGAAGAGCCCTTGGGATCTGCTGGGCTGAGGTGGGAAGGGGACATTCATTCCCTGCAGGGCCAATACACAACAACCTCCAAGCCAAAGCACAGACTGGCAGGTGGGGTCTGACAGCAGCACTCTGACAAACCTCCTTGTCATTCTTCCCTGCAGTGACTTTTGCAAGCAAACTCTGAAGCTGACAAGCCCAGAAGCTCCATCCAGCCACTCTGGAAGGAAAGGATACTCCCAGGGATGAGGCACATTCCCAGCAAACTCTCCCAACACAGCCTGGAGGCAGCGCTGGAGCTCGGGTGTGGGGCTGGGAAGGGCTGCCAGGAGCACGCAGCCCCCAGGTGGGGTAGCAGCGGCAGCAGCAAATTCCCACAGGCTGATGGCACAGCAGAGAGACAAAGGCCAGCAGTGCCCACAGGAGGTGCAGGGTTAATTCTGCTCCCTGCCCTGCCCCATCCCCGCAGGAAATCTCCAAGGGGGAGAGAAACTCTCAGGGTGCCCAAAATGCAGCATCTGTCACCCTGATCCAGCTTCAACTCAGCATGGGGGGCCAAACTCCCCCCACAGGTAAACACTGAGCTGACCTGGTCAGTCTCAAACACAGCCCCAGTTCTCACCTCCAGCCTGCTCCTGGGGCTGCTGCCACATTCCTGACAAGGAGCCCCTTTGGACAGGGCTCTCTCTGTGTCTCAGGTGCTGGGCACTGCAGGGACCAGGGCAGCCCCCTCTGGGGACAATTGGGGATTCATCCCACACCATGGGCAGGACCAGGGGCCCTCCAGTACAGGCTGGTGGGGCCAGAGCCCATTGGGTTTGGCTGCTCAAACACCAAAGCTTTTGGCAAAGATGGGACAAGTTAAGTGGGTTTTCCTGGCCTGAGAGAGAGAAGAAATTGTTGAAATTAAGCATGGCAATTAAGTCCACTGTGGAAGTCAAAGGCTCCTGGCTTTCCCACTCCTGTTCTGATTGCTCACTAGAAGGTTTTATCCATAAAAAAATGAGAGGTGGCACCAAATAAAAGAGTTCTTTTTCAACATTTTTCCCCTACTTACTTTCATACCTAAAAAGGATGTCCATTTTTTCTTAGTGTATTCTTTGCCTAATTTTAACAGAACTGTTTTCCTTCCAGGCCCCACTTGTGGGTTCTTCACTCCTTTGCCATTGGACTTTGGACAAAGGAAGAGAAGCATCTGCTCCAAATGGGTGTCATCCTATGGGGAACACCCCCTGTACCAGCCCCAGCCTGGGCCAAGCACGCTGCCTCACTCTCCCCATTCTGGATGCTGGCTCCAATCCAGTCTGAGTTTTCCCCTGTTTTCCATGTCTAAGGACAGGAACTTGTCCTGGTCAGGGTGTAAGGCCTTAAACTGCACCTTGATCTGGGGGGCTGGGACTGGGATTCCAGCAGGGAATTCACTGTTTTACAAATAAAAGTTATTCCAGGGAGCTGCTGCTTCACCACACAGTGTCAGCAAAAGAGAGAGAACACCAAAGGTGTATCCAAAACCAAGGATGGAATGATTCCTCCTGCTTTGAGTGGGATCAGGGCTTATGCTGCCCTGGAATGACAAAGAACTTCTCCCTCAGCCCCCTAGAGAGCCCTCAAAAAGCCAAAGTGCAGCAGGGAAGGAAGGAAAGGCACCTGCTGGGGACAGCACAGCTCCAGCTGCTCATGGGGACTGGGACTGAGTCTGGAGCCAAAAGCCCCTTCCCAGGCTGGAGGGGCTTGCCTAAAGCACCACCTCTGGGAAGCAAAGGGCTATGGAAGAAATGGAGTGGGAATTTACAATAATAATCATAATGGATCGGGAAAGAGCAACAACAGAAGCAACAATCATTCCAAGGGAGCAGGAGGGATGCTGAGCTTTAAACAAGGTTTGAGTGAGGCAGCAGCTCCTGGCAGTTCTAACCCACAGCTCCAGCTCTGCGATTCCAGGAGCACTGCAAGCTCCTCCTGCCCAGTCCCTGGCTTTGCCTCCTGCCAGTACTCGGCACCTCGGGCACGGGTGGCTGCGAGTGCTCCAGTGCTGCTGCCCCGAGGGAGCGGGAAAATGGCCACTAAACCCCTTCCCACTGGGCTGGCTCCGAGCTCTGGCTGGGGAAAACATTTGGCACCCCTGGCATTTCAATGCAATCAGTTTCCATCACTTTGAAGATGCATTGAATAAACCCAGGGCACATAAGTAAACCTCTCCCCATAAGGACAGCCCCAGGGAATACACAATTCTTCCTATGCCTGGCCAAAGAAACCAGGAGCCAGGTTTTGGGGAAGAGACTCCAGACTCTTATCTCCTTCCCTGGCTGTAAACCACTTGCAGAGGCTTTGGAGTTCATACAAGCTTGTCAGGATTTGGCTACTTCATTTAAATTCTATTCAGATACTGGAATGGAAGTGTCCTAAAGGCACCTCACTCAGACTTTAAGCCCTCTACCACCAAAGAATTTAGATGCTCTTTTCTTAGGAACACCCCACCTCTGCTTCTTTAGGTGTCTCCATGTGGGACATCAATTAAATGCGGACAAATTTTAGAATGCAGCTTCCAAGTCAAGTTACCTGCTAGGAAATTACTCCAGCTCTCTGGCACCTTGGGCTGTTTTAAACACAGCCTGGCCCTTCATGGCTGAGGCTCTGAGCTACACAACTTGTGAGCTGGCAAGTAACAGCAGCTGAGGTCTCATCCCAGCTGTACACAAAAACAGGGAGTGGGGGCTGCACTTGGATACATGCAGGCAGGGTTGGGCCCCTTCTGAAAGGTTCAATCCCTGTTTTTCAGAGACTCAATCAGGGATAATGACATTTTCACAAAGCTCTCTTAAGGCACGTGAAAACCCGAGCAAGAAAATGGAATCAAAGCCTTTGTTCCACTGGCCTCACGCCCCAAATTCCAACGGGACACACAAGTCCCTCTCCTCGCAAGGCAACGTCTCCTACCTGGATCTGTGCCTTCCCCAGCCTTTGGTGGCCGCTGTCTCCATCCTCCCACACCTCCTCATCTTCCTCCTCAGCAGGCCTGGCTTCCTCATCCTGCAGAGCAAGCACAGGGACACTCACCAGCCTGCTCATCCCAAACCTGGGCAGCAGGGATGGACTGCTGGGACCCCCTGGACAGTCACCCCTCTGCTGGGCACCATCCCTGCTCTGCAGTCCATTCCCGTTCCTGGCCTGGCATCTCCTTTGAACGGGATGTTAAACCACAACCACTTGCTCTGCTGGGTTTTGGGACATCAGAGACTCCTCCAAGGCAGTGGACAAAGCTCCTGTTCCCACAGCCTCTGCCTCCCAAAGCCCTGCTAGGGCCAGGCAGAGCAAGGGAAACCCCTCAGTTCCTGCTGGAAATTTCCTCTTGTGCCCATAAACCCAGGGAAATCGTGGCTGCCCCATCCCTGGAAGTGTTCAAGGCCAGGCTGGCCGCAGCTTGGAGCACCCTGTGGATGGAATGAGGTGATCCTTAAGGTCCCTTCCCACCCAAATTATTCCGCCATTCCAGGATGATTCTGTGATCTCTCCCTGCATTTATTTTGCATCGTTTCCTCTCTAATCTGAATTCCCAAATCAAAATGATTTTTTAAAGAAATCATTTAAAATTATCCCAGGAATAAAAAGGGGTGCATCAAACATACAAGAATCATTCCTACCTCCATCAAATCATTGTTAATTGGAAGCCTCTTTCCTCATCTCTGTCCTTAGTTTTCCTTTCCTAGGAAACCTTATGATCCCACAGTTTCTCCAAGAGATTTACTGGGATTGCAGAAAGGTTTGCTTTGTCAGGGAGGCAAGGGGGTTTACAACACTTGTTCCTCTGCATCTTTATCCTTTCACCAGCTTTCCCCTGGAACGGTGCTGCAAGAGAAGTTCAGAATTACTAGAAATGGATCAGGTTCACCTTTTTTCCTCATTCTTTCCCAACGACTTCCAAATGCTTGGAATTATCCTCAAATGAGGCCTAGCAAGCTACTGTGAAAACATCAATCAGAGGAACATCTTGACAAGAGAAAACCACATCCAGCAGCAGCCAAAACAATGCCACTGCTATTCTTACCTGGTCTCCAGGTGCTCCAGCCAGAGCTCCCAACACCCACTGCCATTCCATGGGAGTGAGGAGGCAGTTTTGGACGTGTTCTTTGCCACGGGATGGGATAACAGAGCCCAGAGGGTCTTTGTGTCCCTTCCAAGCCACCCCATGATTCCATGATACCATCAGAACCTATACCAATTCCATTCTGGAAAGCCCAATTCCATTCCTCCCATCAACTCAGAATTTCTCCCTTCCTCTCTCTGCTCCACATCAGGCATGTGTTGCCACGTGCCACAGGCATGGGATGCCTCAGCATTGCCTGGGAATGCCACTCAAGGCTGCCCTGGTGGCCTCAGTGCTCCAAAATGCCCAGCTGGCTCCCGTTCCAGTCAGGAATGTCCCAAACAGCAGCGTGGGGTGTGCCCTCTGCCATCCCACCATTGGGGCAGCTCCCATAGAATGTGACCGACTTACTGGGTTTGGAATTCCCGGCTTAAAAGTCAGGTGGTGGAATATCCTCTCCTGGGAATATCCAGAAGACCAGAAGGCTCCCTGGAAGCCACAGGTCAGGGACAGAGTCAGATGAACGATCCTGAACTGGTTTTCAGGGGATGCATCCCCAGCCTGTGGCTGCAAAAACTCCAGAGCTGGTCCTTCCCCTTGGGACAGCCAGGGAAAACATCCCCAGCATGGATTTCTGACAGGAAAAACCTCACTGCTCCAGGCTACTTGGCTCCTCCCAAATCCAGGCCAGCACTCCAACAGGCTCTAAGGACAAAACAACAGCAAAGACCATCTCAGGGCACACGCCACGAGCTGGGCGTCACATTCCTCACTGGAACTGGGCTGTTCCCACATCCCTGGGACAGTCGGGAGCATCCCCCGTTCCTCACTCTTCCATTCAGGACAAAGAGACAACAGAGCTGTCAAACAGCCAGTGTCTTACCCCAACAACCCAGGGAAAACCACCTTGCTCTGGGGAGAACCATCATGCCCAGTTATGGAAAAAGCCAAAGAACAGTACTGGAAACACTCCCGGGCATGGAGGCTCCCAGCTCCGGAAATGCAGCTCACAGGCTTCTTCCCATGGGAACCCCAATCTTGCCCGGGACTGGGCTCAGGGAGAAAGTCCTGCCCATTCCACCACTCTGGCACAGACACCCCAGGAAGGTGTCCCTGACCATGGCAAGGGGCTGAACAGGATGGTCTGTAAGGTTCTTGCCAGCACAGACCATTCCAGGAGTTTAAGGTGGATTTGAGCAGCTCCTGGGGACATGAACATCACCCACACCTCCCACCTGGCTCAGCCCAGAGTCCATCCAGCACTCACAGAGAGCTGCTGGGAGCTGAAATTCTCCCTGCTCCCCCTGCCTGGGAAACCCTGCCTCCAGCTCCTGGGAAAGGGGAGCTGCATCCTGCTGGGTGCCCCTGGCTCTGGGCAGCTGCCGCCTTCAGGCGGGGGGATGGCTCGGGCAGCTCCGGTGACTGTTCCACCTCGATGATTTTGTGTTTTCCTGCATTTCCCTGGGCTGGAGGGGAGCAGGGGGTGCGGTGGGAGTGCGGGAAGGCAGCAGCGGGGAGGGCAAGGAGTGGGGCCGGGCACCGCACGGCGCAGGGGGGCTTCTGCTGGCACTGGAGGGGCGCGACCGTACGGAGGCGTCCCCGCCGCTGCCGGCCACTGCCCACGGGGCTCCTGCCCGCCCCCGGCGCCACTGACCCCACACCCCGTGTCCCCACACTGGGAACCACCACGGAAAATCATGCTGGAACCTCTAATCCTGAGCCCGAGCCTTGACCTTTTACCCCCTGACCTTTGACCCCTTGACCCATTCCTTGACAACCCGAGCTTTGATCCCTTACCTTTGACCAACCAGCAAGTGGCCAAGATGCCCGCGGGCGGCTACGCCAGCGAGTAGGTGAAATGGAGACCGTGGCGATCGTGCCAGACCCGAAGGCGAGCTCCTCGGGCAAAAAGATCCACGATGATGTCGAGACTCAAAGGCCGATGACAGAGATGGGTGGGAACTGCCCTGCCCAGCAAAGGCTCGGGTGATGCTGAGGAGAAACCCTCTCCCTTTACTTCCAAGGGACCCTCCCACAACAGCCCTCTCCTCTAAGCTAACTTCCAATTGCCTCCTGGAACTCCAAAGGCCTTTCCCTTCTCCCAACCACCGCTCCCAACACTTAGCTTTCTGAAGACAAACGGACAAAATCCATCCTTGGCAGAAAAAATGCATCAGCACCTCAGATGTCAACACGTTCCCCATGGTCCGCTTTGGCAGCTGCGAAAGATGGAGAACAAGGAGAAAATTCAGCCTCTGACAACACACGCCAAAAGAGACCCCTTCCGCAAGGCCCCCTCCCTCGAAACTGCCGAGGCTCAGCGCTTACCTGCTCTCTCCAAACTTCAGCTCCACACCTGCTCACGGTACCTAAGACAACAAAACAGAAAACGTCACTGTTGCCCTCCAGAAGAGCATCCCCGAGCTACTCCACACCACTGCCCCGGCTCACCTCAAATCCTGATCTGACTCTGGAGGTGGCCAGGACAAACCTGCACAATGAAAAGGGACACGCTCAGCACGCTGCCATAGACCGCTGGCCTATCAGCCACCCCACCTAAATGCCAACTCACCTGCTCGCCTCTGGCCCTTGGCACGCCCAGGGCGGCAGCAGCACCTGCAGAGAAGCAAAGCAAAAACACACAAAACATGCTGAGAGACTGTGAAACCACAGCCTCCCCGCTCTGACTGAAGTACACCACACCTATACCTTAGGCTTGCACCCTCCAGCATCCAGGGCCAGGACATCCTGCAAGTGGACCACCTAAAACACACAAACAACAACGGATGCTTAGAGCTGCTCCAAAAATTGAGACCGAGGCCGTAACAACTCATTCTGTCCACCGGTCACTGCTCACCTCGCTCCATCGCCCCTGACTGCCAATATCCGGCATTACTTCCAAAAAAAAAAAAAGACACGGAACAATGCTGTAACATAGTAGCATGACATAGCCCAGCAGGACTGCAGAGAGGGGCAGAGAGGGAAAGCCGGCCAGGATCTCGTTCCCAGCCCTGAGCAGGGGCTTTACTGGCCTGACTGTCCTGTACTACCCGAGCTCTGGGGACAATGAACCAGGCTCAGTCCCTGCCTCACCACTGGCACCCTGAAATTCTGGCACTGCAAGAGTCAGGGGAGGTTTCAGCAGTGATTTCAGCAAGGTCAGAGCTGCTCCCAGCAAAAGCTGTTCTTAGACTACTCCTGGCAGAAGAACCCAGAGTACCTGCCACTGCAGGATGCTTGTGACTTCCAGGTGGAGGAGAAGGGTGGAAACAATCCAAGATGAAGACAGAATGATGAACACAGCAAAGAGGATTTCTGTATGCTCTGCACTGTTTTGTCACGTTCAGCCCTTCCTGGGCTGTTCTCTGCTTGTTGTTCTCAAGATCAACATCTCCGACTAAGGGCGGGTGATGTGAATTCCAAGGAAGTACAATTCAATTCTCCCCTAGATCTTTCCCTAAAGTACAAGATACTGATTCACCTCCCTTCCCACCAGAGTCAATCAAAGACTATCCAAAAACGTAAATTATGGTAACGCGGAATCTGGTCTCCATTAGAAAAATTAATGTAGTATTTTTTATCAGAGCTTTGGTTAAATGTAACAACGCAGGAAGTGCCTGTGCTCAGGTTATTGGAGAGTGCGAGGTTTTCTCATCGCATCAGCCCTGTCAGCTGACAAATGTGGCTGTGCACTAAGGCACAAAGCACCGACGTTTGCACACTACAGCTGGAATCTGCTATCTCCGTGTGCAGACACAACCACTGCTCATCACAGATAAACCCACAAGGGCTGCTCCAGCACTGACTTACCTGGGGAAAAACCAGCACTAAGAGGAGCAAAATAAAAAGCATGGGAGTAGTAGTTTCACCCTGAGCAGCTCCGTGAGACGGGCAGGAATCAGAGGATCCCCTGAGTAACTCTGAACTTGCTTTTCCTGATCACCTTTCACAGAATCCATAGCAGCAACCCATGAACATCCCGTGTGTAGGTTTATTCCAAAACCCACTCGCAGAAACATCAGGATATTGCACCTAAAGCTGCCTCTGCCAGAGGGAAGCAAGAGCTGGGGCTGGGAGAGGAAACAGGCAGGAACTTGCTCTCAGGAGAGGCAGCACGTGGGCTGCTGGCACTGCCAGCAGGAGAACGCAGGTGGGAGCAGGTAAAATTCCAATACAAAATGCAACTGGGGAATGTGACGGTGCAGAGGCTGTAGGTTGGCAGTCTAAGACTTTGGGGTTTATCACAGCTCTGTGAAAGCACCGAATTTTGCCAGCAGGTACCATTCATCCTCCTCAGTGTTGGGGAAGATGAAACAGGAAAGCCTTATAAATATGATTGCCTGACAAAAGATTTTGACAATATGAAAACTATAAGCGACATAGAAATGAAAGCCATTTTTGAAATACCAAATCTTAGTTACTGAACAACTGGAAAACAATGGTATGGCCGACTGAAGGTAATCCCCTCTTGATTGAACAATACCCTCTGCTTGCAGGCAGGTCCAAGGGTCAGAGCAGACCCTACTAGCTCAGCAGAAGGGGTCCAAAGAGTAGTTTTTAAGAGTTAAGATGTAACACTCTATGGTAATACAAGAACTCTTACAGGCTGTATGTAAATGCTATAGGATTTGTATCTTGTATTAGATTGGTTAGTGACAATTAGAATATTCAGTACAGAAGATGATTTATTGTATTGTAACCAAGACTTCAGACATTCTCTCTCACTACTTCTTCACTCTCATTCCTCTCACTCTCTCTCTCTTTACTTACCCGCTTACACTCTTGCTCTCTTGGGCCTGCTCAGAGCTGCAGCTGGCAGCTCTAAGCAGTGCCCCTGTACCCACGCCCTTTGCAATAAACCGCATGTTCCAAGATCTGACTGCAGAGATCTCTCGTCTCCACTCGTCACCGCCCGGTCCAGACTGAACCCCAAAGCTCCCGCACTCAGGACAAGCTTCCAAGAGTTCATCTCTCAATCTGTGCCCCAGTGTGGGCCAAGTGCTGGTGGAGCCTGGGCTGGCACCCCGAGCTCTCACCCCAGCTGGCACCCCCAGGCCTTTCCAACGTGCCACTGCCACCCAAGCCACAATGGTGGGCCCAGCCACAGCTGGGGCCTGAGGAAAGGAAGGAATGAGGAGGGACTTAGGACACAATCCTGCCCTTCAGACAGGCAGATTTACCTGTGCTCCAGTCTCAAGGGGGCTCTCAGTGGATAACTCAAGCATCCCGCGTGGGACACTGGGGCCAAGGAGCAGCTGGAGGCAGCTCTGTCACCTGGGCTACCTGTGTGTAGCCATATTTAGCAATAACTGAATTGATTGAAATAAAGGGTAAAAGCTTGACTCAGCCTGTAACTTTCACCTTTCTTTCAAGTGCAAAAAGAAGCAGAAAAATCCATTCATATTGATGCTTTCCAGCTATGTCTCTTTCAGATTCCCAGGTGTTCATCCCCTCACAGAGTTTTAGCGGTGACACAGAAGAAAGTTCTTTGCGTGCTGCCAGAAAAATGAGATTTCTCCCATTTTTTATTTTTACACCTAAAGTATGAAAACATTATCATCACACAGAATAGTTCTGCACACTCTCCTCTGGGCAAGGGGAAGATTCCCTGATAGGCAGATTCCAATCCCTCCTGTCCATATTTACATCCCTAAGGCCTCAGACCCTCTGTAGGTAACCACGGGGTTCCCAGGTGAGAGGAGTCACTGTGAGAACAGAATTAAACCCCAAAGCACCTCTGAGGAGACAGCGCCTGACTCTGGGAGTGCCTCCCTCTCGCGTGGAAGGTGTGGCTTACTCAGGAGTTACTCCAGGAGTTCCTACTCTGCCCAGGCCAGGCCTGCTCCGGACACTCCCCGTGCCCTCAGAGCCACAAACCCAGCTCAGGGCTGGGCTCAGAGCTCCAACACCACCAGGAATGAGCACTCCCTGAGCCCCCTGCCCTCCCAGCCCTGCTCTAGGCTGGGCAGGCACTGAGGGGCTCACTGACACCTCCAGGGTGGCTCTTTAAAGGTGGTGGCACAGGTGCTCCACAGCAGACCTGTGCCAGACCCAACTTCTCCACGGGCAAGGAAGAACCTCCCAAAGCAGGTGACACAAAAAGCTCTGGTGTGGCCCAGGGACTGCTCAAGGTCACAACCAAAATTAGTTCTGAGCTCAGGGTGGTGTCACTTCAGTTCCCTGCCACTGCTGCCACTTCCTGCCACCTTCAGCTTTTGCTCCAGGCACCAAAATATGATTTTTTCAAGGCCAGCCCATCTAAACTATCTGAAATTGCAGCCTGGCCGATCTCGGGAGCTCCCACACTCACTCATGAGGATGAAGTGACAGACCAGCAGTGAGCACTTCTCCCTCTTCCAGCCAAGCTGTGAATTGCTCCTCCCTCAGCTTCAGCAACCACTTTTCGTGCCAGTTCCTGAAGAGAATCTTGTGCTGAACATCCATCACTTTTTCAGTGCAGAGCATTTGGCTTCATCCTCAAGCCCTAGAAACACTCAGCTAAACCAGCACTAAAACCTGATTAAACTCGCATCCTGCACAGCACAATGAACTTGGACTTGGGCAGGAATCAGAATATCTGGGAATGAAGAGAACCCAAGAGCTCGGAGAGGTTTGCTTTGCCCTTGTCCTGCCTTGGGCTCCTGGCTCTGCCACAGCAGTTACAAGAAGCAGAGCAGCGACCTCCCCTCCCCTCCTCATCAACACAAACCCCCAAAAGCAGAGTTTGTCTCTCTCAGACCCACCTTGAGCTGTGTCCGCAGCAACAACGAGGCTGTTGAAAGCAGCAACCCCACAGCTCGGCGTCTGCAGGGCTGCACCCTCTCCATCCTACAGCCTCTCCATCTCCCCACAGCTTGGAGTGATCTGTTCTCCCAGTTTAGAGAAGGTGACACCAACCTCACTTTGGTTTGGGTACAAACTCTGAGGCAGACACTGAAGGCAAAGGAAGACGAGGCCTTGGTGGGAAGGGACCTTAAAGCCCATCCAGTGCCACCCCTGCCAAGGGCAGGGACACCTTCCACTGTCCCAGGCTGCTCCAAGCCCCAGTGTCCAGCCTGGCCTTGGACACTGCCAGGGATCCAGGGGCAGCCACAGCTGCTCTGGGCACCCTGTGCCAGGGCCTGCCCACCCTCACACGGAAGGATTTCTTCTGCGTATCTACTCTGAACTGAAGTTTAAGTATCTAAGCTCAAGTTTAGTTATTGCTGAGCCTCTGCTGAAGATAACTGAGACACCATAGTAGGAGAGAAAGGAAACAGGCCTGTAGAACAAACCACAGGCGAGTAACAAACCAAAATGATGTGGCCAAGAACAATTATTGCCACAGAAAAGAAACCTCAGTCACCAAAAACTCCAGTCTATTCCTACATCCTCACCCAGGGGGACTCCAAACACGACACTGCAACTCATGCTCCTCCCAGCTCCACACACACATTGCTGGGACCTCTTGCAAGCTGCTCAAGCTCTCTCCACATGCCAAATCTGCCCATGGCAGAGGTGCTGCTTTCCTGGCTCAGCTCCCAAGACTCGACTCTCAGTATTTCCGCCCTCAATACTGTAAATTTCTGGTGATCTGGAGCAAAGATTTCTGGCTTGCTGTGTGGCTTCTCACACAGAACCTGACCCCAGGGGCTCAGTCTCACTCTCTCCGTGTTTGACACAAGTCATAAAGCAAGAACTGCAAAGACATTTCGAGGCAGTATCAGGGGCCTGAGACAGCTTTTGAGATCAAAGTTGAAATCTACTGTTTTCTTTCATTGCTGTTAAACTGTACTGGAGTCCTGGGGGCACTTTTGGGCGCCACAATATAAAAAAGATACAAAGCTGACAGCATCCAAAGAAGGGACATGGGGATGGGGAAGGGTGTGGAAGGACCATGAAAGAGCTGCTGAGGGCACTGGGTTTGTTCTGGTAGAGAAGCGTGAGGTCAGAACACATCGGGGGCTACAGCTCTGATCTCCGCTCCCTGGGACACAGACAGGACCCAGGGAGCAGCTGGAGCTGGGCCAGGGCAGGCTCACGCTGAGATCAGGGAAAGGCTCTTCCCCCAGAGGCTGCTGGGCACTGCCCAGGCTCCCCAGGGAATGGGCACGGCCCCGAGGCTGCCAGAGCTCCAGGAGCGTTTGGACAGCGATGCCAGGGATGCCCAGGCTGGGGCTGTTGGGGGGTCTGGGCAGGGACGGGGGTGGGACTGGGTGATCCCTGTGGGCCCCTTCCAGCTCAGGATATTCCAGGATTGTCTCACTCCCCAACAGGGGAGAGTCTGCTCTCACACAGAGCTGCAAACACACTGTGCAGGAGGCAGCAAATGACAACAATTGACATTGATACATTAATAAAGCCAAGATATTAAGCAAGCCAAAAGATAAATTTTCCCTTTTGTTCCTGACCAACAAGACCTGTCCCAGTCCCAGTCCAGCCACTAAGCAACTCCAGTGTGACACAGGGACTGTCTCACACCTCGAGGCCGACACACAACAGCAGCACAGCACCGGGAGTTTAATCACGTTTCCCTCATTAGAGGAGACAATTAATGACCGCTCAGGTGCACAACCACTCCTGCAGAGCGCTTCACTAGAGCCCGTTCTGCAAGAACTCCCCCAGGCTGCAAAGCCCCATTTGCCAGGGACCTGAGAGAAGAATTCGGTAGTTTTAAAGGAATGTCAGGAACCAGGAATACACCTGAGTGTAGGAACCGAGAGTGCCGAGAATATTTCTCGGTTTCCATCTCGCCCGATCCATCTGTTACGGCGCAAGGCAGAGGCAGGTCCCTACCTCCCGAGCCTGGGGTCCTCCCATCAGATGAGCCATGCGCGCGGCCAGGGGCGGTCCCGGAGCTTCCATCGGGCCCTCCCGCTATCCCCACGCGGCCCGGGTTCGCGGCCGCTTCCGCGTTTGAACGGCGGCGCCTGCTGCTGACGTCATCACTCCCGCCGCTTCCATCCCGGCCTTACTTCCGCCTTCGGGAGCCCTCGCTTCCACGCCTGCGCGGCGCGGCATCGGCCGCCCCTCCTCAGTGCCGGTTACCCCGGCAACGCCGCTCGCGGCTCGAGCCGCTCCTGGCCCGGCCCCGGCCCTGCCCGGGACGTCAGCCCCGGCCCCGCTGCCAGCCCAGCCCCGGCCCCGCTGCCAGCCCAGCCCCGGCCCCGCTGCCAGCCCAGCCCCGGCCCCGCTTCCAGCCCCGCTCCCGCTGCCAGCCCCGCCCCGGCCCCGCTGCCAGCCCAGCCCCGGCCCCGCTGCCAGCCCAGCCCCGGCCCCGTTTCCAGCCCCGCTCCCGCTTCCAGCCCCGGCCCCGCTGCCAGCCCAGCCCCGGCCCCGCTGCCAGCCCCGCCCCGGCCCCGCTGCCAGCCCAGCCCCGGCCCCGCTTCCATCCCAGCCCCGCTCCCGCTTCCAGCCCCGCCCCGCCCCCGCTTCCATCCCAGCCCCGGCCCCGCTGCCAGCCCAGCCCCGGCCCCGCTGCCAGCCCAGCCCCGCTCCCGCTGCCAGCCCCGCCCCGCCCCGCCCCCGCTTCCAGCCCAGCCCCGGCCCCGCTTCCAGCCCAGCCACGGCCCCGCTGCCCGGCACCAGCGCTTCCCAGGCCAGCCCGGTCCCGTCCACGGTCCCGGCCGCCCGCCCGGCACCTCCAGCCACACACGGACGCTTCAGCTGCCACGCCGATACGACCGATAAGCACAGCACCTCCAGCCAGCAGTGCAATTCGTTCGGCTACTGCAGTTCCATCCTAGGAGCTTTCGGCAGCTACACCTCCTACCAGCTCTGTGTCCACACAGCCCCCGTCTGCACCGCAGCCACAGCCGTGGACACACAGCAGAGACATTTCAACAGCTGCCGTGTCACCACGGCATGTACCCCCTATCATCACTCTGATAACACCACTCAGAGGATTATCACAACAATCACACGATGCTGAACCATGTTTCCCGTGCCATTTCAGCGAAACAAATACGATTTTATCTCCAGAACAGAAAGAGGACTTTCTCAACTATATGTGGACACCTCTTCCATCACAACAGGACCAAGCACGCGTTATTAATAGTGACGTCTCGCATCGAGACATTCCATTTCATGCACATTCTTCTCGAACTTCTCAGGGACATTCAGCTGATTTTATGGGACTTTTTCATCCTCAAATGCCTGCTCAACACTTCAGTGAGAAGGATATAGTGACCAGCACAGCTTCAGAAAGCATTCCTCTATCTTCCCAAGCTTCATCTCCTTTTTTTACAACAACCAATACAACTCCAACTTCTCATATGCCTTCTTCACAGCTTCGAAATCCACAACAGGAATCTGATCCCTCATTTTTCCACCGTCGCTTTCAGCGTTCGGATGACTTTGTTCGTCACCTTTATTTCCGACTCAGAGAACGTGCAGATTATCTGCCTCCAGAGGTTGCAGCACTGGGTCCCCACCCCTCACCCATCCCGCATGCTGGCAGTACCCTACCCAGATCCACTGCACCCTCTCCTCCAGTGGCCAGATCACAGCCACCTGCGATGGCAGGTTCAGCCACTCCTCGTTTATTTCCTTACAGTGCACAGCCGCAAATACCGACCCCTATTCCTCATCCAGGAGGGGGAGAAGAACATGGAATAATAATAAAATAAGAATTTTAAAGTTGTTTATTTTATATTAATTTTTTTTAATTTTATGAGAGAACTACCTACCCCATGACATTTGAGTTTCAATTATTAATTCAGTTAAGGTTCTCTTTAAAGTTTGTTTCATCCTCTCTACCCGTCCTGAACTCTGTGGATGCCATGGGGTATGTAGTCTCTCACAAAATAAAATTAAAAAAAATAAATAAAATAAACAACTTTAAAATTCTTATCCCTTAGACCCTGTGTTTCCCACCCAGCATGAAGCATACTTGCTTTCTTCTGTGTTAATGAGTTCTTTTGAATTTATAAATACTTGTATTAGCGGTGATGGCGCCCGCCCGCGGAGTGATCCGCCGGAGGGACTATTTGTGATGCGCTCCTGCCCGCGGAGGGATCAGCGCTGATGCCGCCCCGCCCGCCCAGCTGCTCTCGCTGCCTTTTCCCGCTCTCCCCTCTGCTCCCAGCGCTTCTCCTGCAAAGGGCGCGGCTTTTCCTGGGCTCTTTTCCTGCCGGGCTGCAGCGAGCGCTCCCGTCAAGGAGCAGGGGCAGCTTTGCTCGCGGCGGCAGCGATTCAACAGAGCAGGCCCGGAACAATTCCTGCTTAGCCGGGCTTTGAGCACATTCCTGAGCCAGCACCAGCAGCAGCGAGTGAGGCAGCGGCACATGAAGGAGGCTGCGGCTCTGGCCAGGCTGGGGAGGGGTTCCTCTGTAAAAGAAGAACATGGAGAGACAAACCAGAAAGGGCAGGAAAAAAAGAAAAAGCCAAGACAAACTAAACTTTTTTTTAAAAATAATCCGGATCCAGAGGGACTTCTGGCTGGAGAACTTCCTGGGGAGCAATCCTGCCCCTCTGGGAGGCAATGCCAGGGCAACTCCAGCTGAAACCTGCACACAAACACCACAAAGATTTCAGATATTTGCAGGAAGCATCCACTTAGCAACTGCTGCTTAATAATTTATTCCCTTTCCCATTAAATGGTACATTCAGTCCACAAGACTTCAACACCTTTCTGGTAGTTTTATTTACAGTCTGCAGCGTGTTCTGTAAAACACAGGAGTGCACACAGACACACACGCACAAACATTTAAAGAAGTACAGTTTATTCCAAAGGAAGTCTACGCACTACTTTTTCCATAAAAATTATAAAAAATACTTTAGTTACTGTATTCTACCTAAACCAAGATACTTGAGAATTCTTCCACAAGTGATGCCCCCTCCCCACAAAGGGCACTCCGACAAGAAGAAATTCAGGAGACTGCATCACCAAATAAAATCCTAATGGCAACTGCTTCAATCCCCCAGAAGAACAATGAATTCCCACTCTGCATCCAGCAATCCCTGCTCTGCAGCCTGTCTGCATCTGCTTTTGTAGGGCTTGTGGGGCTTTTGCATTCACTTCCTTCTCCAGGGCAGTTCCCACAAACAAAGAATGACTGAATTTCTGCAGACTGTCACTCGGCAATCCTGCATTTCACACATGCAAAGGGAAACACTTTCCTTTGAGCCCTTTATTTCAAGGAGTCTCTTTTTTACTGAGCATCCAGTGAGAACAGTGCCCAGTTGTGGCTGTTATTATTTCTCTGCTTTTGCTGCGTGGCAATATTGTGCTGGAGCTCTGCAGAACACCCACTGCAGCCCTTGTCTCACTGGGGCACACCGAATTGACAAAAAAAAGGCACAAAGATGAAACTCCTAAAGCAGCAGCAGCCCCAAGTCACTGAGCTGCTGCTTCCCACCACCAACACTCTGTGTCTCAGCAAACACTTCCAACGCACGAGCCAAGGCCACAGGGGAGTGAAAAGCCCAGAGCCTGCGGGCAGGACAAGCACTCCATTGATCAGTAACAAACCAACACAGCTCAGCTGGATGGTGCACTTAAGACTGGACCTGGAAGCATCAGGAAAAGCCATTGGAACACAAGCTCAGCAGCACAGAATCCATTTGGCACCAGCTGATGAGATGGGAGGCTCTGTGTGGGACACGTTGTGCATTCAGCTTCAACTATGCCACAGCTCCACAGCAGCGCTGAAAAACTTCTGCTTTTAACAGTTGGAGAGGATTTTCTCAATGGAAGTGAAGCTGTCATTAACAGAGGAACAGCACACGATGCACAACATAACCTGCAATAAAAAGCTTTTGCTTTCCAGCATGTAAGCATCCAGGTTACTGGACTTCAGCTCATGGAAACGAATCTGATGATAGATTTTTTTTTAATTTTTCTTGGAACTAAAAAAGTAAAATCTTCCATAAAAGGATAAAGCACAAAAATACTCTCTCAGTACATCTCAGGAAGCCATTTAATACCTTCCATGTCCTAGGAACAACTAGGCAAAACACTTGGAAAGTGTGAGCAGTAGAAATGTTGACCATTGAATGTTTGGCAGCCGTGTGCTCCAGCCCCTGGGAGGGGCTTGTCCCCCACTCCACACCAGTCCTGCAGCTCCCCAGCTATTTCTTCTTCTTCTTCTTTGGGGGCTCATCCTCAGAGCTGCTGCTGCTGCTGCTGCTGGAGGAGCTCGGATCCGAGTCGAAGTCGGAGGAGGAGGAAGAGCTGCTGGAGGAGGAGGAGGGGGAGGAGGAGGAGGAGCTGTCCTCACTGTCGCTGTCCTCGGAGGAGGTAGAGGAGTCCTGGCTGTCAGAGGAGTCGCTGGCTGAGCTGTCACTGCTGCTGCTGCTGCTGGAACTGGTCACACTTTTGGACCTGGGAGAGAACAAAGAGCTGAGCACAGCCCTGCCAGAGCCCATGGCACCGTGTTCTCTGCTCTGCTGTAATTATCCAAAGATCAATTTGTTGCCTTGAAAATTTCCAGGCCTCACCACCTAAGATGAATTCCTGTGCCCTCCCTCCCTTTCCCACTCCTGGATGAGTGGATTTTGGCCATTTGAGCAACGGCAGAGTGGCCTCAGGGCATGACATAGCCCAGCAGGACTGCAGAGAGGGGCAGAGAGGGAAAGCTGGCCAGGATCTCGTTCCCAGCCCTGAGCAGGGGCTTTACTGGCCTGACTGTCCTGTACTACCTGAGCTCTGGGGACAGTGAACCAGGCTCAGTCCCTGCCTCACCACTGCAGCAGGAATTCTGTCAGTTGTGACCAAACTTGTCCAGCGAACACATCCTACAAGCTCCTTCCTGGGCAGTTATTAATAAGGAAAACCAAGAGACTGTAAACAACCTTAAAGCAGGATACCAAGCTCCAGCCTTTTCTTTGAGAAGCAAATATGGCTAATTTGTGCCTGCTCAGGATCAGAAGGAGCAGCTGATCTCCTGGCAAGAGCCCAGGGTGGAGCACGCAGCAGAGCTGGGACACTGTGGTGGGGTCCTGCCACGTTCCTCACCATGGGGCTGCCGAGTCCCTGGGAAGTGCCCGTTCATTGGGTCACCCTGCTGCCAGCAGTTGTTTCCCACTCCACATTAATGTTTCATCTCCGGCATTTCAAATGCTTTGCATTTCGGTAGGAGCAGGGAGCCTGTCTCCCATGGCAACAGTGCCAGGAGTCCAGGACAGGAGAAGGAGCTGAATGGGAGCACAAACTGGAGAGGTTTCTCACCACAGCTCAGCTGATTGCTGTTACTGAAACCCAGTTCTTGCAGTAAATCAATCCCAAGTGTTTGCTCCTCCATTCTGCCACAGCTCACCTCAAATACCACTGGATTTGGAGCCTTTCAGTGGCCAGGGCAGCTCCGGGTGCCCCAGGCAAGACCTTGGTGGAGACTTTCCCTTGTCAGCAGTTTGCCAGGGGACCCTCAGAACACCTATCCTGTTGTTTTCATCCATGGAACTAGTGGGATTCTCAACCCTGCAAGAGGCAGAAGCACCAGCAATCCTGGCCCTTCCTCACTAGGACTTTCAAAATAAGCCAAGGTCTTCTGTGTCTGTTCAAATTAGCTTTAAAGGCACTGATTTAACAGAGAGGGTATTCCCCCCCTCCTGAAATTCACTGGGAATTAGAAATGGACACAAAATAAAAATGAATGATTCCTACTCCTCCATCCCTTACTGTTCTCATCAGTCCACAACACTCGCCCCATGTGACAGAAAAGAGAAGGCACACTCAGGTTAGGGTTAAACTGTGTTTATGTTCTCTTTTCAGGCCAAACTAAGGAAGCACATCCAAAACCCCCGTGCTTCAGAGTCGGTGCATTTCCTCTTCAGGCCGCTGGAACTGGTAAATCTTATTCCCAGGTCTCACTGGGAACTCCTTTTATTTCTAGTTCACACTTACAAGTAGATAGATTGTGCAACAGGGTTGGAAAACTGCTCATACCTGGCCACAGCTTTCTCAGGAACTTCCAGAAGCGATGCCGGTTGTTCCTGGCCTCTGATCCGGTTTGAAGCTTGAAGTAAATACAGGAATCCCAGCAAATATGAATCCTTCCACCCGGTCAATAAGGCATTACTGTGAACAAAAGGGGCAGCCAGCTGGAATCCCCACTGGGAATCTGTCTGGTCTCACCTTCAGGCAAATACGGCTCAGTATTTGCACTGAAAATGCTTGGAAGCAGAAATCCCAACTTGGAAAAGGAGCCACAAAGGAATAGCAAGATACTTTCCATTTTTTGAAGTGTCAGCTTCTGACACTTCACTCGTCTGTAACAACAGCTCATTTGTAGATCAGCTCTTCCTTTGACTCCAATCCAAAAAAATCTCATGTTCCCTTGAACTGTCCAGTCTCCTTCAAAGACTTAGGTTGATGTTTCTTGCAGTGACTGTGCTGATCCAAGGATCAGCTTTGTCTTCGCTTCCTGCTCGTCTGTGTGTCCCTGGTTTGACATTTTGACCGTTTCCTGCAAGTTCTCTCCTCTTTGTGTGGTTTGTGTGTGACCCAGATCATCAACAGCTGCAGTGGCCCCGAGCTGGCCCCGTCTGTCCTCAGCCCACTGCTTTCTAAAGACACCACCGATTTCCTGAGAGGACACCTGACACCCAAAGAGATAAACCTCTGGGATTCCCTGGGGGAGACATGGACCAGATCCAGGTAAGGACAGAGCTGCCATCTCCCCAGGCTCCCCACGCAGACGGGATGCTTGGATTCCCTGATGCTCCTGCTTCTTCTTTCAGGGGATGCCCTGAAAGACACATTCTTCGTGAATGTCCCCTCATATTCCCACTTTCTGTCCTAGAGCCGAGTGGCCCCGAGACACGAACATCCCCACCTACATCCCCAAATTCCACAACGGCTGGGAACCACCCACAGAAATCTTCCGTGGAGCTCCCTGGGAAATAGACATTGGACACTTGCAAGAGGAAGGTTAGTCCTGTGTCCCTGTCTCTTCACTCTCCCTCCCCCTTTTCCGGAGAAATGGAGCTGCAGGGGTAGTGGTGGCATGCAACAAGTAGTTGGCTCAAAACTCAGTTGGATCTGGTTGCCCCAGTTAAATACAGAAAGCAAATGAGGCTGGAAAAGGGCAGCAATAATGAGCCTCTCCCAATCCAAGGCAACAGCACCCTACAGCGTAACTGAGCTCCAGGGACACAGGCTTCCCTGGAGAACACCTTGACCAAAATCTGCCAGACCATGACTCATCTACCACTATCCCTCTCCTTTTCTCCGATCAGCTTTCCCCTTTCCTGGTAACACTGACTCCATGTCTGCCTTTCCAGCTCTCCTCAGCCAATGGATATCCTTACTGGAACTCCTCACTCAAGTGTGGCCAGACGGCTGAGCAGACACAGGTCGGGGATGCCTTCAAACAGAACATCACTCCACATGGAAATAGGTGATGGATCCGCACGCCCGGAGCTTTGGCTCCCACCTCGGAACCTCATGAACGCACACGGACACGTACAGTGACACTGGGACGTTTGGGCATCCTGGAGACAACTCCCTGCCACTGTTAATAACCACCAAGGGAAGACAAAGATCAGCTGAGGGGTTATTCCCATAAGCACTGTCTGCTGTTTAACCCCCAGCAGCTCTGCAAGGAAAGGAATCGCAGGTGTTTTCCACCGCAGGAGGCAAAAATATTGACTGACTTCATCAGTCCATCCATAGGTCTTGTTTCCCAACATCAGCCCAGCAAAGTGACCTTAAGGATCAGGTGCCAAAGATGCTGCACTGCGCTTTGGCTCTCCATGTGTGTAGAGATGCTGGAATCATGGAATCACAGAAGGGATTGGGTGGGAAGGGACCTTAAAGATTATCCCGTTCCAACCCCCTGCCATGGCCAGAGACACCTTTCACTATCCCAGGTTGCTTCAAGCTCTGTCCAGCCTGGCCTTGGACACTGCCAGGGATCCAGGGGCAGCCACAGCTTCTCTGGGCAACCTGTGCCAGGGCCTCAGCACCTTCACAGGGAAGGATTTCTTCCCAATATCCCATCTAAACCCACCCTCTGGCAGCAGGAAGCCATTCCTCCTTGTCCTTTCACTCCAGGCTCTTCAAGTCCCTCTCCAGCTCTCTTGGGGCACCTTTAGGCACTGGAAAAGGCTCTAAGGGCTCTCCAGAGCCTCCTCTTCTCCAGGCTGCACATTCCCAGCCCTCCCAGCCCGTCTGTGTAATGCTCTAGCTCTTGGAGCACTTCCTGGCCCTTCCTGTCTGATATTGCGCTGGTTTATTAAAGGAAATTCTGACTCTTTCTGCTATCTCTGTGTATTTATCTCCAAAGGACTGTGAGTACGGAAGAGTCATCCCCTATGTTCCTCAGCTCTTCTTTGGGGAACTCACCTATAAATGGAACTGCAGAAATGGGGAGGGAGGAAAAGGAAACAGGATGTGAATCGAGCACCTGCATAGTGACCACAGATGTCCACTGCTAGACAGACACTGATGTCAGGCAGATCATGCCCTCCAAATAGTGCTCAGAAAGAGAACAAGTTTGGGATTTCTGAAACTGCTCTGAATTGGATTTGCTTAAACAGATGTCATTAGTAAAAGCAATCAAAGAAAGAGTTTTGATCCCTCTTCCAAGCTGATGCCACTTATCATGTATCTTCCCTGCATTCTTCTAGGGAAGCTGTTTTTGATGTTGTCCTGTCCTTCTTTTTATAAGGGAGCAAAAATACTTTATTAAGTATTACTCTTTCAGTTTTGTTTCCTCTCATCTTCTGAGATACAGTAAAGTGAACATTCAGCAGAATAGTTTTGTATTTTTTGAACACAATTCTTCTTTTATCCAATTGAGGCCCTTCTGTGATCATGAAAAAACAGAAACTGTTGTGAACTACAGTTTACACTCATAAGAGGTTGACATGGGTCAGTTCTCCAAGGTTATTCTTAGTTCAACTGCTGTGTAAACTGTTGATGTCACTGACTGGAGGCTGCTCTTCAGGACATTATAGATATGATAATTATATGACAGAAAATGCAACATATAGTTGAATCTGACCTTCAAGTTCACTAGCTTAAAAAAGGAAAAAAATGTCTGTAAGAAATTTGCTGCTTTTCCCATTACTAAGATGTAATAAATGCCTTCAAGTTTATACTCAGTCGACAGCATATACACATGGACAGCAGTGCCCATCCATCTTCAAGCTAGGGTACATTTTAAGTGTCAATGATCACTGCCTCCAGAAAGCATTTTTGAGACAAAACAGGCAAAGTCTTTTGCATATCTAGACAATCATCCAATACTAGGATCTTCACTCCCACATAAACACTTCATGTTTTTCCACAGAGGAATCTGAGATAGATTTTTCTGAGAAATAACAAACCACCAAAAATTAATTAAATGACAAACAAGGGAAAAGCACCACTTCCTCACTCAGCACATTTTCCTTGATTTTCATTAAGCATTCAGATTTACAGATGCTGATATTGCCACAAGAGCAGTTTTTTTCTGGTTTAACTTCCTCTTCCAGTAGAGCGAGCACAGCTGCAAAATGCAAGCTCACTTCTAGGCTCTCTTACACATCACCAGTTTACCACATTCCAACCAGTCACAGCTGTGCAACACCCCGTCAGGGTACTGGGATTACTGCAGTGTCACAGACAGTTTAAGTGAGGCTCATGGAGCTGTACAATTTTAACTATGTTCTATATGTATAATTAAATGATGCATGACATGGAAATAAGCCAGCTGTACTGAAACTGAACAAACTAACTGCTCTGATGCAACAGTTAAGCATCTCATCAGTTCTAAAATGAAACAGGTTTAAAGCAAAAACAATATAGAGAACAGAATGCTTGACACTGTTAAATAGCATACTCAAAGGATAATTTTTGAACATTAAGGAAATGCACTCACCCAGTCAAATTTTCAAAAGAATTCCTGGCACCAAAATATTCTCTGTTTGCTTTTTCACCATGTTTTAAGAATGGATCACTCTGGGGGAAGAAAATCCTGTGCGCAAAACACTGCGTGAAACTAAACAATCCTTAAACATGGCTAATTTCCATGTGGAGCTGATGATTTAGCACTGTCATCCTTCAGCAGAGGAGAAAGAATTACCTGTCTTTAGTTTATTTAGGTAAGATGAAAAAAGTGAAGAGCGTGAATTTGATCTTGCTTCAATTAACTTCAGTGGAAAAACTCTTGCCATGACTTCAGTGAGAGTGAGACTGCATCTTAATTCATTCTATATGGAGAAAAACAAATCAGCTGAGAATAATGCTTTTGTTTATTAGATGTAAATTACTACCACAGTCGTTTTTAACAGTGCTAAGTAAATCCTGCTTTAAAAGCCAAACGTTGCCTTCAGTCCTGCTTATTCCTCTGTACTGTGTCACAATGCAGGATTCCTGGTCCTCTGACCAAGTCACCGCTGTCACAGTAAGCATGGCTTGCTCTGGGGAATGGCCACATTCCCACACGGGAATGATAGATGTTTGTGGATGTCACTGGTGACAATGTCCAAATCTGGGCTAGGGCATGCCCCCCAGCCAAGAAACTAGGGTGCACACTTTTGTAATATAAATGCATTCACTGAGAACACAGACTACACTTACTAAAATGTCCATGAAAAGCAGCCAAGTAAATCAAATCAATAGGGTTAAATTTGCAATTAGGATTCTCTCTTTCGGCAGGAAAATTTTAGGATAGCCACAAATTGAGAAAAATTTGCTTTTTTTTCTTCTTTTTCTCAGAAGGCAATCAACCTTCTGGTCTGGCTATTCTTTACTTCTCCCCATGAAGTAAAATCTAAAAAGACACACACACGATATTTATGGAAGGACCTCCCAATGAATTAGGAAAAATTATTACTCAGAAGATCAAACAGAAACAAGACTGTCTACACTGTATGAATTAAACATACATGAATTAGGACACTGAGCCTTCCATTCTTTAGTAACAGAACTGATGCTGTCCTGAAAATGACATTAATGAATTAGACTGGTATATGAAAACCTTCTGCATCTGCTCTAGAGGTTGGAATGAGGATGTTAAATGAGGCAGCAGACAACAAGGACGTGCTGCTTAGGGAAGCTGAATATCACTTCTGTGCTTGTGGAGTTCTGCAGTTTGGATGAAGGTCACAGGTTATCTCCAGCTACATGAAAATGAGTGATAAATACACACTGTTGGTCTTAGACTGAAAGCAGTACTAGGCAAAGAGAGTCAAAATATGGAATATTACTCAAAATCATCCCCTGGTTTTCTAAAGATCATAATCTTCTATTAGAAGACAGTTTGTTACCTTCTCCTAATATTAAAGCTGTAATAGTAAAAGCACCTCAATCTTGTAGAAGTATCTAAGATACACAGAATAAGTAAGGTATATGCAGTGAGAGCACCCTAAAAACATCACAAGAGGAGTGACAATTTCTGGGATAGTAATGACATGAACGAGTATCTAAACGTTAAGTCTGAGTGAATAAGAGAATTTTTCAACTAATGGATCAGGGAAAATGTGAAAGGATGAGATATGTGATTAAAGATCATAGTGTATTCGGTTAACACAGGTGGAAAATATATGACTTTGATTCTGTACTACAACATATTTTAATTGATTTGTGTGTAGTTTTAGTTTTATACATGCACAATTTTTTAGAACACATCTTTAGACTGGGACAAACAATAAAGGAAATCCATTGTATGACTTTACATTGATCCCAACATCACTCACTGGAATATCTTAACATTTCCTGCACAGATTCCCATTCGTTAAGATGACAACCTTGAGAAGAAGGAAACCTGTAACTGCCATTCAGAGAAGGTCTAAAATTTCAATTGCTGTTTGAACACAAAGGAGCTTTGACATGCTGTGGTTTATTGAAGCACTCCTGCAGTTATAGACACATCTTTAACCACCCTACCCTCTCCCTCTTCCTCCATCCACCACTGATTGATGCAACTGGAAGCTTCAGTAACTGCAGAGCAAAGTCCCGCTTACTTCCAGCTCTCCTGCCCCAGCAAATGCTCAGCTCTTCTGGGAAGATGGAGCTATGCCATAAGCACATTGCACCTGAAAGGAGATGAAACCTTCCCTTCAAAGACACATGTGACCAGGTTTTTGGAACTGCCTGATGTGGCCAGTTCTCATCTGTTTTCCATAAAGAAGGAAAAGAGCCCTGTATTCTCCTCTTCATGAGAGTTCAAGTATGAATTCCAAAGAACAGAGATGCCAGGACTTGTCAGTGACATGACTAACAATTTTATGAGAACTGGCAAAACAGTTCATTTCTCCTACATCTTATTCTCAGAAACCTTGGAATTGTTTTGTCTGAAAGATTTGGGGGGAGGAAGGTGGACTTAATTCTCACAACTATATTAAATATTCAGTACATCTGATATTCTGTTGTCAACACGCAAAATATAGTTTAATTATGATAAGCCATACTGGAATCATTTACAATACATAAATGTGAAAAAACAGCATTAAATTATTTCTTGTTCCATGTGGAAAAATATACACCTTCCAACCCCCCAAGAAAGTAAGACAAGGCACAATAAATTCTGGTAATTCTCTTTCTTCTGACTTTTCAGTTCCATCACAGCTCTCAAAACTAAGATTTATGTGCTGTTTTGCATCTGTACCTGTTGTTGATTTTCCCCCCCTACAGGGATATAGGTGAATAAGTTTGGACAGGAAACGGTATCCCTCAAGCCAAACTGAAAGGTTTATAAAGTTGCTAAGAAAAGTTTGGGTCAGGGCCTAAATATCAATCATCTGCTCACTGTCTTTTTAAACGAGCTCAGGCATTTTCCCAACTGTTCCCAGCAGGTCTCTGCCACTATTTTAAACTAAGATTTCAGCCATTTTTTTTCCCCTGTGTTGACCTCACTAATTTTTCTTTCTCCCCCTCTTTACCTGCCAAAGGCATCCATCAGGATTTTGCCAAAGGCTATCTGCTTTTGAAGTTGAGAGGAATTCACTAATCGTGAGTGTCAAATCCACAGTAAATGCCATGGCCATATGGTATATGCTGCTTTTGGGAATTAGCTCAAAAGGCCTAGCTGTGAGAAGGCCGGCTGTATGTCAGGAGGGTTTTACTGCTAACTTTCATAACTCATGTCAGCTCTTTCAGTTTCTGTATGCATTGGCTTCAGGGAGTGCAACTGTTCCCTGAATTTATAAAAATGTTGTCAAGATCCCTTGATCTTGCTTCCTCTGTCTCTCTCGCACAAACACATCCAAACACATTTATATACACAGTGGAATAGCATGCACAGTGGCATGCAAATCTAGCAAAAGAGAAGCTTGTAAATAAATAGCATGTCATTCTGCTTACTCAATACATTTCTCTGGGTGTTAAACTCATGATAAACATATCATAAGCCCCGATGAAGGCTCTACAGCCTGTCCCATCACACCATCCTGAGTGTAACTCTGCAATGCATAGGAAGACATAAGTTTGAAAAACAGAGCAGAAATAGCTCCCCTAAGGGCAAGGGGCTGACATAGCTGAAACATAACTAACTGGAGAGCATTTGTTTTCACTAAAGAAGGAAGTGTCAGTGACACATCTCTGTGCCTGTGGAGGTGTACTGTACATTCAAAGCAAAAAGAAATCCACCTTCTTTAAAAAATTGGCCATTAATACATAAATATGTCTGTGTTGAAATCCCTCAGACGGTACCATTCTTAACAAGAACTACACACAAGACTAAGAAATTCTGCAGAGAATCACGCTTTTGTGATCCAAAGAGGCAAGGAGAAAGAAAACCACATATGAAGAGTTTAACATACCCACTTAGTGATAGAAAAAGAATTATTACAAAAATAAATGTCAGTCCCCTTGAAACACTTGAGTCAGCGCTCTCAACTTTCTCTGATGCTGTAGGAAGGTGTGAATGTCCTCCATGTGTCACATCATCCGCACCAGCCACACAGGAATGTCTCCAATGCACCTCAGAGCCTTTCAAGGACCACTCCCCTCTAATTTATGTAGAGTCTGTTAACATCCTCTTGGAGCAAACAGAAATAATACTTTTAAAAGACATTTATACTTCAGAAACATGTGCCCCGACACAACAAAAAACCCAGATTTTAATACTGCCCCGAGGCAGAATTCATCCATCTTTAAGGCTTCTATTATGTATTTCCTGGTTAGTAATACAAAAAGAACTGCTGGCAGTATCACATCGAAACCAAAGTGCCAGAATCAGAAAAACTACTGAAAAGTTTACCTTTATAGGAAAGCTTCAGTCTTGGGATATTTTGTTTTGACGTTCCAGTGACTGGAAGGAACAGCATCGCTAAAGACAGCAGGCTGCAGGCATGTGGCACTTGCAAAGCTCTCATTCTGCTCTCCTCTTCTGTATCTTCTTTTGTACTATGGTGAAATATCTCCCCACTTTTCAAACAATCCAAGTTTGATCTGGAAGAAAAAAAGAAAACATCTGTAGATCTGCTTTACTGCATAAGCAACAATTCTGTAAGCAAGCCAGACCTATTTCTAAAGAGCACCTCAGTTAATTTCTTTGCTACGAAAGTATTTTTCCTCTAGTACAAGTAAATATGTTTTGTTTCTTTAATACTAAATTTACACATTTTGACATTGGAAAAATATGTAAACTTTTCAGACACCAATGTCTAGCCTAGCTAACGTTTAAGCACAAATTAAATTAATGCAGTATCCATAAAAAGAACATTTGACATTCAAAAGTGACCATGCAACTTGATAGTTAATACCAGTCCATTGGATATCTTACATGTTTTATAACTCTTTTTGTCTCAGTACAACAGCTATTGTGTGTTTATGCTATGACTAGAATGAACTGTAATGTCTCAGATGCCATGGGGGTACAAGCTGAGTTAACAGTGAGTACTTACCCATCAAAAACTAAACTAAGAAAACTGGAAAGAGCAAGCAGTTGTGTTTAGTTTTAATAGAGAAAAAAGTCAAAGCGGATGATGGATTTAAAAGTGCTTTCAGTATGATATTTCCAGCAGAACAACTGCCTCAACTCATCCACCAAAATGTCCTATAAACTTTAATGAGTGTTTCAGGCTGGGGTCAATAGGCTGATATGGGATTTTGTTAGCACAGTGTGCAACTAAGCCAGCTTTGCAACACTTTTCACTTAGTAAGAATCATTCATATTCCATAAATCTTAAAAGTGTTTTACAACTGAAAGCAATTATCACTGCCCTTATTTTCCCTATGCAAAAACGGAACCATAAAGCTGCAGTGAACCTATTTCCTCAAGGTCACACAGCAAGCACAGTAGTTGAAAAGAAAACAGCAACAGCAGTCCTGCTGTCCTTTGTACCCAGCTATCAAGGATCCCTTTTGCCCAATAACTCGACTTTTGCACATGAAATTATTTGAAATGGCATCTTGAGTTCTGAAGGCAAAACTTCATGGTTAATAAATCACAGAGATCAGAGTATGAAAATATTTGTGAGACCAGATCCTTCCCCCTGCAAGTGCCTGATGCTAGAGGTCAAGGGAGATGGCTGGTGAAATGACAAATGTCAGTGTTTGAGTAATGCTGTAAAACCAAGGAGTAAGGAAATGTTATGGTTAGTCAAGAGATTAATGGCTCATGATGTGCCATGAAAATTCTTTTCTGAAAGGTACTGGAGCTGCCTGATTAAAAGAGCAATCCTAGTGCCCACATCAGCCAGCACTTGCACAGACACCAAAGGAGAGGTTCCTTGCAAGTCCATGAGAGATGCAGCACAGCTTGTGGCCCCTGAGCCTTTCCACTGGTCTGTTATTTGAACTCCTGCAGCACTGGGTCTTGCAATTCTGTGAGCTACAGCAGCACCCAGAACCAATTCGGCACCTCCTGATACAGGCAGTTCATCCTTCCTGGCATGAAAGGATGGAAACAGAATCCCTTCCGTTCTCTCTGACACAGGAAATCTTTCTCAGATGAAACTTGGGCTTTCTGAGCCTCCAGACTTTCGCTCAATAGCAAAAGACAAGGAAGTGTGCAAGAAGAGCATGATGGTGAAAAAGAGGGAAACAATGCGTAAAATCCCCAAAGCATAATTCCTATTGCAGAACACTAAGCTTCTTCCTTCTCAGTCCCCTCTTCAACACTCATATTCAGTGTCTGAATGCACTACTCTTGGCCAAGTGTGAGTACATGTTCACGAAATGACATGGAGAGAAAACAGACAAACATGAAATGCCTGTTTCATCTTTCTCTTCCCTTTATTACAGTATCAGATCCTAAGAGAACACCCTTACTTCTTCTGTGCCAACACATCTATCTGAGGGTGGACCACGAAGGACTAAAGTGGATTAGACTATCCCAGGGTTAAATCGCCTTGAAGAAATTTATTTAGAGGTGAAAAAGGGGAAAAGAAGGAGAGGGGAGGAGGGGGAAGAATATATGAAGATGAGACACCAGCCCTGTTCATCTTCAGCAGGATGATAGTGACAAACCATACTTCAAAAAGAAGCAATTAAGAGGGAGCCAGTCTCACTGCAAGTATGTTGAGAAGTCACGGCCTGAAGGTCTGGGCCTCAGCCAACAGGGAACTCACCAAAGGATATGGGGCTCATTTTCTTGAGGCAAATTACTGTGAAGAATCAGGACTAAATTTGACTAAAAAAACAGTTGCATCAATGCACTGTCATTTGCTGAATTGATTGAGAATCAGCACCAAACTCGGCCCTTCGGCCATAGCTCACAACCTCACTTTTTCATGTAGGCTTTTTTTGCTAATGGGAACCTTCCTTTTTTCTTGGTTGGGTTTTTTTTCCCCTTTCCCCTTTTATTTGAATAATGTCTGTGAAAAACCATTTGCTTTCACGAGGCGGTTAGTTTACACTGGAGGCAGCAGCTCTGTGAGCTCGAGCCAACCCTGTCCTGTCTTTAGATTCATTGCAATCTGGCCACATTGTCACATATATTTTTAGTTTATGATGATCCTCTAATACAATTCCAGCTTCCACACAGAGTCCTTCCAACAGTCTAGCTCAGGTTAATGAACTTCAGGACACTTCTCTTCTGCAGGAATTTCGAGGCCCAGGGGGTGGCTGTGCCCAAGAGATTTGCCAAAATCCGCTACGATTTCACCGCGCGAAACGCCAATGAGCTCTCGGTGCTGAAGGATGAAATCCTGGAGGTACGTGACCGCTCCTGGAAAAGGTGTGTCCCCCAGGGGCAGGAGAGAGCTCGGGATAGCAACAAGCACCAACTCCATTTTCCCTGGTGGTATCTCAGCAGTGACACAAAGCTTTGCTCAAACCCAAAGCTGGAGCAGGCTGCCTGTGCTGTGTCGTGTCATTTCCTCAGCTCAAAGACATCGGTCCCATTTTAACCACAGTGAGGAGGGAGGACAACAACTCGCTCTAGAGCCCTGCTCATCCCCCGCTGGGTCGGTTCCTTATCACCACTTCCTCCTCCACGAGGATTTGTTTTCTCTGAAAAGCACCTTTCTCATAACCTTTCTCTTACTGCAGCACTGTTGGCAGCTGGACAAGGTGGGACGTGACTTGGGCTGACACTGATCTGTGACCTGAGGAAAAGGTTTCTCTGCAAAATGTGGCTTTTTATTTATTTAATTATTTATTTTAATGCAAAAAGACATCAGAAACTCAGTCATTAGGAAAAAAAGGTCTGGAGAAACAGGGACATTATGTAGGAACTATGAGTTCTTCAGCACGCAGAGGTGCTCTCCTGTTCATCCTTACGATACATTCTGATGCTTTCCAGGAAAAGTTTCAGTCCTGGATTGCATCTGAGAGCAACAGATCTGATTAGAGCTCCTGGCCTCAGTGATGTCCTTCTGGCAACTTCACCTTTTGGATGGTTCGGCCCCGCTATATCCTGGTTGTTTATGCCTGAAATCCCATTTTCCCACAGCAGATTTATTTTTGTCCCTCTCTCAGGTGTTGGAAGATAATAAGCAGTGGTGGAAGTTGCTCAACCGGAGTGGGCAGGCCGGTTATGTTCCGTACAATATCCTGGATGTGGTGAAACTGGAAGAGCTCAAACAGGTCTGTAGTCAGGTAATACCTGACAGGTATCAGCTGCAGGGCACAATCTGCCTCTGGGAATAATGTTGTCATTAGACCTCCCTGATTTCTTAGGATACTATGCACAAATCAGGACAGACCTTCAGAAGTAGACAAAGCCAGGAGATTCCTGAGTCTCCTATGATAAAATTCACATTTTGCTACGATCGTCTTCCCAAATAAGGCCTATCCTTCCTATTTGTGCACCAGCCTCCTGCTTTCCATATTTTTCCACATCAAGATTTTTCTTGGGGGCTAAATTAAAGATGGACACTTCCCTCAGCCAGTTCAGTTCAGCACCAGGAACACGTTACTGGAGTGGAGGCAGATGGAAACACCATCTAAGTGAGAATTAACTGAATACTGCAACTTGCACTGCAGAAATGTGGAGCTGGAGTGTTCTAAACACCCTAGGGAAGCATGGAATTGCTTCCCCATTTTGGTATTGCAGCGTTTGGGCAAAGCCTAAGGCGGCCCAGCAGGCTTCTGGATAAATCCCTGCTAGTTTAATCAAAACGTCAAAAAACTTTCCAGTCCGCTCCAGGCCCTTGGCAGTGGTCCCGCTTCACATCCCAGCTACGGAGCAGTGAGGCTCTGCCTTCCAATGAGATCGAACACGTTTGGCACAACTAGGAATTCCCTTGCGCAAACTTCAGACTTTGCTTTGGGTTCTTCATTCCCAGAAATTAACTTCTTCCATGCAGCTCCACCTGAGGTCTCCCCAGCCCCACATCAGCACAAGGAGAACACGGCAGTTTGTCCCTCCGTGGGTGTGAGGCAGAAAGCTTAAGAAAATTAAAAACGACCAAAAAAAATTCTTACTTTTCTTTCCCTTTCTAACCAGTCTAACCAGAGGTACAAAGGAGACCTGAGCCCCAGGGGCTATGGCCCATCCAGCCCAACCCACAAGCTGCCTGCCAGCTACGCCGGGGATAAGTGGGGCAGTGAGATGTTGTCGCGCCACTCTGCACAGGACGCCAAAGAACGCACGTGTGTGTCCCACTCTGGGCTCCCCTGGGTTTGGGCGCTCGGGGGACCAGACCTGCCCAAGGGGCTCCCCTGCACCTTTTACTGATCACAGCAATGGAGCAGCACTGTGTCTGGAGGCCATTCCAGGCAGGACAAGAGCCAAGAGAGCAGCCCTGGGGCTTGTGACACCTCCGGGGCTCTCGGGCGGCCCGGGCCGAGCAGGGCAATAAGTGATCACCCCATGCCTCCTTCCTCCAGTTCTAACTTCCTCCTCCTCCTCCCAAGGAGAGAGTTTCCTTTCTCTTCCAAAATGTTTAAGTGTGTCTAAGGAACAGCTCAGGTCAATCCCTTTCTCTCACTTCCTTTTGCTCATCTCCCGGCACACACACAGTGCCCGCCTGGCCGCTTCCTTCATGTGGTTCCACAGAATTCCCGGCCAAACAGGAGATCCGCATCACTCCCTCACCCTGCACGTGCTGTGGGGCTCACAGAGCAGGAGAGAGATCAGGGGCCCTGCTCACCTCACCCCTTATCCCACCCTGTCCACTCCTGGAAGCAGGAGCCCTTCTGGGACGACAGGAAGCCCCACCATACAAGGACACAAATCTGTTCGTATCACTGAGTTATTCTCCACAGTCTTCAGGAGTTTCATGGGGAAAGCGATACTGGATGAAGAGTCACTGGAGTTTTCACAGAAGCACAGGATGCCCTGGGCTGGAAGGGACCTTCAAGCTCATCCCATCATGAGTGTGTTGCTCATTCCCAGTTTGTGCTTCCTGCCGCTTCTGTTCTGTTGCGGAGCAAAACCTGGAGCTCTGCGATCAGCAAATTAGTGACTAGAAGCAGCAGAGAGGACTGAAAAGGTCTCAATTCCAAACCTCCAATTGTAGATTCTCACAGAACTGTGCTTCCACATCAGGCAACAGCCAAGGGGTGATGGGAGCAAAATAAATGGCAACACAGGGGCACAGGAAAATGGGAATCACTTTTCTGGGCTGAATTTAAATAAGAATGTTGAGCCACATCCCCATTTGCCTTACAGTTTCCCCACAAACATTTAATGGCATTTTTGACTGAAGACTTGCTTTCATTCCCTACTTGTTTCTACAGAACTTATTCACCAAACGGATGAGCTGAACGACGAGCTGCTAAAGAAGATCACAAACAATAAAATTCAGCCTCCCCACAGGAATTTCAAAGTGGAAAAGCCTCAGCAAGTTTTCGTGCCCCTCACCTTTGAATCCAGCACTGAAGAAGTCAAAGCCTGGCTGGAGGCCAAGTCATTCAGCAAAGAGTAAGATTTGCCCTATTGCCACGTGCAATGCTCGTCCTTCCCTGGAGAAGGAGCGGGGGAGGCCACCGGCACCATCTCACCTGGGACAAGCCACTTGGATTTACTTACAGAGCCTGTGTTGCAAATTAGATTTCAACCCTGTTCAATCCAGGCTCTATAACCAGAATGTTCAGAGCCCAAAGTCACTCCCTTTCTCTGGTATAAATATTTTCTTGGAGATAAACAGTTAACTAACTAAATCCAAGGCCTGAAATGCTACTGGAATTGCAGCTGCCACCTTGGAACAGCCCCAGGGCCCCGTGATATGGTCCCACTGCAGCTCCTGGCCTCCCATCTCCAACTCCTCACCTCTGGCACGAGGCCACGTGCAGCACAATCGTCACCTCCCTACTTTGTGTCTCCCCAGGACCGTGGAACACCTGGGCATCCTCACCGGAGCTCAGCTCTTCTCCCTCAACAGAGAGGAGCTGAAGAAGGTGTGCGGTGATGAGGGAAACAGAGTCTACAGCAAGATCACAGTGGAGAAAAACCAGCTGGAGGTAAGCATTTTTCTGGATAATTCCTGCTGGAATGGGGGCTGTACCAGCAGCGTCAGATAGCTCATTAAACAGGCATTTTAAAAAATACAATTGTGGGGAAAAAAAATGCAACCAAACCTACACCAGCAATAAAACACACGTAAAAATTCCGAAGTGTCTTTTGAGCAAATCTGTAAGATCCCCCTGTTTCCACTAATTAATCTGCTTTTTACTGATATCACTTATCTCTTTGAAACTAGCTCTACTTTTACAGCGTTAATTAAATACTGTCACTTAACTGCAGCTTGAAGTTCAAATCCAAACTGCCTGTTTTGTTTCCATTCCAGAAAAGCAGAGGGGAGTCGGAGCTCCAAGAAATCACGAAGCGCCGCCAGGAAAGGATTGATTCTGCAAATTAAAGTCTCTCTGCTTTATTTCAGCTCTTAGCCCTAAGTAGTGCAGAAAAAAAGGGAATGAAAGCAATGATTCCTGGCCCAGGCCAGATGCAGCAGAGCTCCCCTTGGGGTCCAGCTGCCATCAGAGTGACAATTCCTTGAACACTGTTGGGAAGGGTTGACAATAAGACCATGTCCCACTGGGAAAGGTGTTTTAATTTTGCATGAAGTATTTTTTTTATAACTATATATTTTATACTGAAATTTTCCGTGCATGCGATCAGAGCAGGATTCACACGGGGCTGGATGTACAAGGGCTGGCTTCAAGCAAAAAAAGACCCCCAAAGCTTTTCTCCGAGGGCTGTCCCCTGCTCCCCACTCTCCCCTGGCAGAGCAGGCGTGGCACACAGCACAAGAGAGGCCAGCCTCAAGGCTTGGAGCCTGGAGCAGAGGAATAAGGCTTTAGAACCCTGCAATGGTTTGGGTTTAAGGAAAGGACATTAAAGCTCATCCCATTCCACCCCCCTGCCATGGGCAGGAATGCCTGTCACAAGCCCAAGTTGTTCCAAATCCTGTCCAACCTGGCCTCGGACACTTCCAGGAATGGTGAGTCATGACCTCTCTGGGCAACCTAACCCTTTCTATTTCCATTTCCATTTCCTCCTCAGTGCAGGTGTCCCCTGCAGCCCACGAGGGCTGGTGACAACTGCCTGTCCTTGTCCTGTCCCCCTGTGCCCCCTCGTTGGACAAGGCTAGAATGGCAACACACATTCCCAAAGTCTGGCTGCTTCCTTAAATCCATGGACCAGCTAGTGCTATCTCTGAACAGCTGAAATGAGCTTTCAGTGCCTAGAAATGAGCAGGAATGACAAACAAAGGGATTTGAATCTGGAAATAGGTGAGTTCCACCCGCCCACCGCTGCTGATGCAGAGGCTGGGGCTCGGGGCAGCTGTGCAGCCCTTCCCTGGGGCACGGATCCTGCACTGGAATGTTGTGGTGGTGTTGCCAAACCGGGCCTCAAACCAGGAGAAGATAAGCCCTGACCGTTTGCTCCCGACCCAGGCACACCCACAGCCCTTCCCAGGGTGTTGGTCACTTGTCCCCATCTTCACATTTTCACTGCAAAAAGTCAGCTGAAATGATTCCCAAATAGCTGAAACCCCAAAGCACACTGGGAAAGGCAGGTTTAACACAAATTAAATGGCCACAAGAAAAAAACCCCTCTAATTTAGCACAGGGTGTTGCTCTTTACTTCCCGTTTTCCTTCATAAAGTTATGTGCATTTGTATATAGCAATCTGTAAATAGGGGTGAGGAAAATCCCTCTCCCTAGAAGCAGAATTAAGTGATTATGCTTCCAAAATTTACTCACCATTTCAAAACTCAAGCAAGCAGCGTAGTTCCTGTCCACAGCAAGTTTGGCACATTGCATTTCTAGCTCTGTTTGACTGACAGACCAATCTGATTGCAAAGCAGTGAAGCACACAGAGCTCCAGAGCTGCCCACAGCCCAGGGACAGCTGGGTTTTCTCTCTCAGCACATGCTGAGTCTTGGTCCAAATTTGTGCCTGTCATTGCACATTTAATGGAAAAAGCTTTAAAACAGCATCTGGGGAGCTCATGTCTAAAACTGAGAACACCAGTGCACCTTAGTTTTGGCTTCATTCTTAAGCGTCTCCAATGGATAATCTGTTTTCTTCATTTGAAACAGGACACTGCTCTCACCAGCAGAATTAGGGTGCAGGCAGGGGAGGATCCTGGGTTTAGTCACAGCCCTGCTAGGATCTGAGAAGGGCACTCACCTTGTCAGGGAGGGATGAAGAGGACAATCCTCCTGAGAAGCCCTGGCTCCGGATTAGGGTGGAGATGGGAGGCAGGATGGCAAGCACGGGAGGTGAAAAAGTTTCTAAAATGAAAATAAAAACGAATGTTGAGCTAGGAAACACACCATCTTCTACTCCTGGGGTGTAGAGGAAAGCAAATCACAGGGAATTACAGTTATCTGGGATTTTAAGAGGAGTGTACATGACAGCTCTGTAAAGCCGGGAGCCACGGGAGCACTTCCTAAAACAAATAGCTCAGTAGACCTTATTGCAGAGGCCACTTTTACAAATTTCCACGCGACTGAGCTGTGCGTCTGTTCTGTTTGTACTGCCTGCAGACACTGCTATAAAGTACTGTACATTGATGTAACTGAGCGAAGGAGACAATGATATAACCATGCACTGTACAAGATTTATTAAAATAGTTAAGTTATAACTCCATCTCCGTCTCTTTCACTGGGTTTTCATAATGCTTTGTCACTGAGAGTCTCAGAAACTCAGCAGAATGTCTGAAACCACACATTTCCTTTTGGGTTTGGGGACTGACATTCAACAGGAAGGATGTTACGGCCTGGATAGCTGTGTCTTAAGAATAGGGGCAAAGCATGAGAAGGCTGCACAAAAGCACATTCTTGCCTCTCTGGAAGGGGAACGACTGTGGCAGCTGTCCCAAGTGGAACCATACAGAAAGAGGGAACAGCATAACCCCATGACTAGGAGCCTGTTACACGGATTCTCCAACATTTCCAGCCAAGAGCCATCCTGTTTCCAGAAGCAAAAGTTTGTCTTCTCTTTTCCTTAACAATTAAATTACCCAGCTGAAATAACTGGTAATTCCTTCTGTAGATGTTTTGGAGAGTACAATTTCCAAGTGGGCCCACACTAACAAGATCACCTCTTTTACAGCCTAAATAAAGTTCAGGCGAACCACGAGCCCAAAACACCTGCCTTACTGGGCCGAGGGCTCTCTCAGCGCCTGGAGCTGCACTCGATAAACCATTTCGAACCTTGCCACAACGGCGGGGAAGGGAGCCCAGAGCGCTCAGCTCCTGCAGCGGGGCACCACCGACGCGGCCCCGAGCCTTCCCTCACGGCCGCCTCCCTCAGGGGCTGCCCGCCGCCACCTTGCGGCACCGGCCGCGCCCGGGCCCCGCGCGGCCACGAGGGGCGGGTGGCTCAGGGGCGGGTCGGGCGCCGTACCGGCCGCGGGGAAGACTGCCGGGGGTTCTGGCGACACGGAGACTCCGGGGACAGGAGGTTCCGGGCCCGAGAGATCTCGGGGCCAGGAGACTCCCCCGATACGCTCCGTCGGGGACGATGGCGGCGTCACGGTCGCCAAGGCGAACCCCCGCCCGGCCCTCACGAACCAGCCAATCAGAATCGCTCTCCCTCCCGCTGCCCCGCCTCGGCTCCTCCCGGCCTCGTCCGTCTCCTGTCCGCGCTCCTGATTGGCCGCTGCCGCCCAGCCAGGCTGGGATTGGCGGCGGGCGGCGGGAGCGCGCGGGCCGGTGCCCTTCGGGCACGTACCGTCCCTCCTGGGCGCGCGAGTCCCCCGGAGCCGCGGACGTGTCGGTGTCCCCCGTGAAGCGGCAGAAGGTGGAGTCGGCGCTGGACCAGCTCAAGCACCACACCACGGTGGTGGCCGACACCGGGGACTTCAACGGTGAGAAGCGGCATGAGGGGATCCTGTCTCCGCAGCTTCTGCTTAGCCCCCTCTCCCGCCCCTCTTCACGGAGAGTGGGCGAGCCCGGCCGAAGGGGCGCGCGCTGCGGGGACCGACCCACCCTGGGGCCGGAGGGGGGGCGAGCGGGACGGCGCTGGGTCTCCATCCCAGGGCAGATCCCGCCCAGCCAGGACATTGTCCAGAGCCCGCCGTGATTTCTCCCAGTTTGCCCTCGAGTGTGCCCTGACCACTCCGTTCAGCTCTGCGTGCTGTCAAGGAGAAGTGCCAGACTGAAGCCAGGCTCTGCTGTTCTAATTAATTTTGGGTTTTCTTCCAGTGGGCTGTCTAGATCTGGGACTTGTTTGGGGTTTTTCAGACTCACGCTTGGACGGGGCTTGGAGCAGCCTGGCCCAGTGGAAGCGAGTGGAACTGGATGAGCTTCAAGACTCCTTCCAACCCAAACCATTCCAGGATTCCATGATATGCTTAAAAACTGATTTGGGGTTGGAGAGAAAGAAGGGAAATGATGCTTTTTATTTGTTTCAGTTGAGCTGCACACTGATCTTTTCCCTTTTTGCATTTCCAGGATGCAGAAAGTGAGAAGGAACTTGAGGAGATGTGCTCGGTCCGAGAGAAATCATTTTGAAAAAACTCATCTCACTGGATACTGCAGCAACAGTAAAATCCCAAATGGATTTCATGATCCTGACAATTCTGAGTGCACTTCAGGGATAAGGCACAAGATCTTACAGAAAAACAGACGCAGCAGCACACATCCAGGAAAACATCTTGGAATTAATGGCATAAAATCGTGGTTTATTTTCCTGCATCTGTTTGATTTTAGGATCCCTAAAAATGTTACATTCCTAGCATCAGTGGTCAGGGGGTAATTTAGAGGTAGTTGGTGATAAATATTTTTGGTTATATGTAGGGCAGATATTGATGCCTTACATAACTCTGTAATATAAATATGTATTATATATTAGGGCATATAGCTACCTATTTATATATAACCTATTTTTTATGTGTGCACAGATATAGTTTATATCAGACACTGTGCCTGTCTGAAGGCCTTGCTACTGCGCTCCTAACTCATTCCTGAGGAAAACATCAGGCAAAAGTTGTTAGGTTTAACTGGTTCCTCTTTTCCTTAATAATTATTTTACTCAGTTGGAATAACTGAGAACAGCTGTTAGAGATGTGCAGTTCCCAGTGGGACCAAGGCACTTTTTTGCACAACGCAGAGTGGCGTTTAAGGTATTCAGTAGTCAGAGAAGTGAGGATTAGGATTTTGAATGCTCTTGGGCAACAAGGCTGGCCAGAGATCCCTCCTAACTCACTGTGGGACAGCAAAAACCCCACAGCCAAGGGTAACCAGGGATTGTGGGGATGGAGAATTTAATGGCATCAGGTGGCAGCAGTGCCAGTTCAACTGATAAAAAAGTAAATCCACGCCTGCTCTAGAGGAGTATTGTTCCTGGACGTGTGTAAATACAGGGACACCTCTTTACTCTCAACTGAGGGAGGTTTGTGGTTGTGGTGCCAGTTTACCCTTGAGAGTTCCAGGCTTTATTTCAGCTCCCCTGGCCGGGCCTGATGTGCAGCAGTGGTGCGAGGGCCGGAGCCGTTCGCTGGCTCTGGGAACGCAGATGCCATCATGGCCCAGTGGGGGGGGGGAGCTTAGGCTGTGGTGGCAACCTCAGAAAGGGATCAGATGGCTCCTGGAACTGCCCAGAGTGCAGGAAGGGAGGGGGAACTGAACTGCTCCCACAGACCCCTGCTGGGCTATGGATCTGGGCCAGGCCCATCAGAAAAGTGGCAGCATCAGTGGCACCTCAGTTGTTACTGTCCTTGGAGCTCTCAGGATCAGGATGAAACCATGTTCATGCACTACTGGGAAAGCAGGGAGCAGGATCAGTGCTCTAACTCTCTACACTCTCTCTCCAGGAGTGCCTTGGGTCATGGCAATTTCATGTGTGGAATAGTTTCCTGTGTCTGCCTGGGCAGCTGCAGTTATTGCACAGGCATTCAGGGCTGACAGTTCCCTGCAGGGAGAGCTCAGCACATGTGCCCAGAGGCAATCCCAGCATCTGCAAGAAAGAAAAAAGCAGCAAAAGGTGATTGCTTCTCTTTCAAAGTTATTTCAAGTGCTCACCCCCAAACCCACCTTTGCTCTTGATTCTGGCCGGGTGCATGGTGAGCGCTGGGCACAGGTCATGTCATCCATGCTGGTGTGAGTGATGCTTTCTGGGGGAAAGCAGCTGATCTCCAAAGTTCCCTTCCTGCCCTGTGCCTGATCTGCACAGGAGAAAACCTCTTCCAGGAAGGGATTGTGCTTCCTCTAATCCCATTTGCCCAGTCTGTTCCATGGGGATATTGCCAGCCTGGGGCAGCAGAGGCACACGCAGCTCTCAGCACTCCCTGCTCCAAGCACAGCTCTGGGCTCCTTTGCACACTGCCTCTGCCATGGGGTTTTCTCCAGGAGAAGCCAAGGAATTGCTCATGGAAGGGTGCAGATTAAGTTATCCCAAAGGGAAGCAAAGAATAAATATCTCATTTTTCCATCAAAATGCTCATGCTCTTTCCTACAGATTATTTCAAGTTTTTCCCACAAGCTTTGCCCTACCCATCATCCCATTTTTACCCCCAAAAGTAATTTTCTCTGTCCTCCAGAATGTCTCAGTGTCTATCCCCAAAATTTTCACTGTGTCTCTGCAAGTGACTACCTCAGTTTACCTCATGCTGTTCATTCTCTTCCCTGGGGATTGCTTCAGATTTTCCCTCCAAGCTGTCCCTGTCTGTGCACTTCTGATTTCTTCTTTTTTACAAGAAAGTATTCATTCACTACTCTGGAGATTAGCTCCAGTTTTACCCCCCCAAAATTGCCCTAACATTCACTAGTCAGTGCCTGATTTTTACCTCACTATGTTCATTCTCTCCCCCTAGAGATAACCTCAGGTTTTACCCCCAGTATTTTCCCTACCTGCCCACTAACTATTTACTCTTTTTGACCTATAAATATTCTCTTTCTATCCTGGAGATTTCATCAAGTTTTACCCTGAAATATTTCACTATCTTTCCAGTACTGTCTCACTTTACCTCAGGATGTATGCTCTCCCTGCCACACATCACCCCAGCTTTCACCTCCAAAATTATTGCTACTTGTCCACTACTTATTACCTGATATTCACCTCAGTATGTCCATTCTCTGCCCAACAGGTCATTTTAATTTCTACCCCCCAAAACTTGTCCAACCTGTCACCTAGTGACTGCCTCAGTTTACCTCAAAAATGTTGTCTCCCCTAGAGATTACCTCAGACTTGACCCCCACATTTTTTCCCTGTCTGCAAGTTACTACCTCCATTTAACTTCAGTATGTTCATTCTCTGCACTACAGACTCAAGTTTACTCTCAATCTCCCTGCCTCTCCAACACTGATTACTTCCTTTTTACCTCAAAAGATTCATTTATTTTCTACCATGGAGGTTACATCAAGTTTCACCCCCAGAATTTACTAATACTTCCACAACTGATTCACTCAGTTTACCTCAACAAGTGTTCATTCCCTCACCTAGAGGTGACCTTGTATTTTACCCCCAAAGGTTTCCCTACCTGTGCACAACTGATTGCTATAGTTTACTTCAAAATCTTCATGCTCTCCATTACAGGTCACCTCAAGTTCACTTCAAAAGTTTTCCCTACCATTTCCATTAGTGATTATCTCAATTTTTACCTCCAATAAGTCATTCTCTACCTACAGACACTGGATAGTAAATCATACAAAGATCTAAAACACTGCACAAGAAACAGCAGAAAGTTTTCCATAAATAACACAAGTTCCTTTTTTCCCCTCCTCCGCCTAGGACTGCTACCAGGAGACAGGAGAGCTGCTATCAACACTCAAACCTCCCAAGCGTTGTTATTGCTCAGAGAGCTGCGCTGGCACTGAGCTACTCCCATGCGCCTGCAGGGCTCTGGGGAGGGGGAAGACAACATCCCACTCCTGCCTGGAGAAATTTCAATGCCCTAAAAAGTCATTTCCCTTCTCTCTCTCTGACCCACGGCCAAAGCAGCTGTGTAGAACAACATGGACTACTCATGGAAGGGATGATTCAGTTGTGGGAAAAACGCTAAAGAAGGCCTATCACCCCAAATTTCAGGGTGAAAACACACTGCTTGTTAACAGGAGCACACAAACTCATTTAAACCAGAGAGCAAACTGCACACCAGGAAAAGAGCTGAAAGATAGGCCCTGCCTTGATTGATAATTCCAAAGGAAATTCCCCACAGATCATAGGCAATTACCTATAATTTTACCTCCCTAATCACTGGATTTCTGACTTGGGTTGCTGTGGAAGTGTTTCACAGATGCCTTGAGGGGTCAGGGGCTTGGCTGGATTCTTTGTGGTTAGTCCTGACAGGCCCAGGCCAAACCCACCCACCTGCATTGCTGCTCCACCCCAAATTTGCATGAAATACTGAGAACAGGTTATAAATACTCCCCCCTTCTCTGTCCTTCCTGACACATCCATGGAGCAAATGTACTCTATCCATTGTTCCCAAGAGCACCTCTCCAGCCCAAATCCCAGTTTTCACCAGCACAAACCAAACAGACCTAAGACAATTATTCCATCAGTGCCTGCAATTCTGAGCTCCCTGTTCCCTGCCACTCACACAGCAATCTCACCTCAGCCCAGAGACTCCCTGTCCCCAAAGGGAAACACAACCTGATAGGGCACAGCTCTGGCACCACATTTCCCCTTGTTCCTGGAAAGCCCAAGTAAATCCAGTCCCTCAGACCTTGCATCCCTGAACACCAGGAGAGCTGGAGTTTTACCCAGATCCCAGTGCCCTGCACGGCTGCGCTGACACGAGCGCAGGCCGATCGCTCTGCCCAGCACCATCCCTCATTCTCCTCCCACGGCTCCCCAAGTGTCCCCAAACCACCCCAGCGTGTCTGTGCCGGGGCCAGGGCCCGCCCCAAGGCCAACCAGAGGCTGTCACCCAGCCCTGCACCAGCTCCCACCCCTGGGAGAGCTGGGAATGCACTGAGAGCTCGGCTCCCCAGTCCTCAGACACACAAATAATGCCCAACCTGCCCCTCTGGGCACAGCCAAACACCACAACTCCATCATCCCCAAGGAACTCTGGCAGTCGCCTCTTCACCTCTGCCCTTGTCCAAAGGACACAGGTAGGACTGGGCTGTCAGAAATGGTATTCCCTAGGCAGTTCATCCCAGCACAAAGGAGAAGAGGAACCCTGTGTCCCTCTGACTGACCCCACAGCATGGGCAGGACCAGCTGGGTTCTTCGTATTCTAAATTTTAAAATGAACTGAAGAACCTGAAAGGCAAAAAACAACACACATATAAGGTTAGAGCCAGTCAACACACACAGACAGACACACTCTCAGACACCCCTTCTTCAGCTTACACGCTGACTGCAGCCCTTACTAGAAACACTCCCCCCAAAAGAAGATGCTTTAACATCTTCTTCCATCTGCTGCTCCTTGATGTGGAACAGTAGATCCTGGGAAAATTGGTAGCATCAGTGACCATAGGGATCAAAATTTGCCTTAGGGACCTGCAAGACAGCATGAGGCAGTCTGCAAGTAGCTGACAGCTAGGAGTTATCCCCACACCAGGCCCATAAACTTTCTACCCAAAAGCCCATAGACAGGAGAGGAGAGTTCTAAAACTGTTCAAACTAGCCAGGACTGAATGTGCCAGGGCAGGGCAGCTCCAAGCATAAGTGGCACATGGATACACAGTGCATCAAATATAAGCAAAGATGACATGAAGACTTGAGATAACGCTTCAGAAGATAAATTTTTGAGACCAGGATGCTTTGAGGCGACAGAAGCTACAAAACTACTGCAGTGAGGAGGGTCTAGTATACTTCATACAGAAGTCCAAGGGAACGGCACATGAAAAAAAAGATACTACCAAAACTGAGAAGGAAGATGGATAGGAACACCTTGTGTACTTCTTCTGGTCTCAAAAAGCAAA